>NW_024351073.1:15437984-15611450 GCF_902729225.1 Pteropus medius | reverse complement strand
GAATTGTTATTTTTGCATGTATGATGTGTGCACTTAACTAAGTGCTATTTATGTTTAGTGGTTGTCGGCTCAGTTGATCTTACTGGTGATGAGCCCTCGTGGCAATGGAGCCCCATACTATAAAAAGATTGTGTGGAGACCAGAAAAAGAGTGCTCTATAATAACAGGAGCTTCGTTGGTAGTGAACAGCTGTTGGCCCAGCAGTCCTGGGACTTTCATGAGGCTGCTGTGAATATGTTCGCAGCATGCTGAGGCTGGCTCCATGCTGACATCTTGCTGCCTCGCCAAAATCTGGCTACTGGAGAGTGCTGGTTTCATCCGACTTAATACAGAACCTTTCTAAAAGGAGATACTTTACGCTCTGTTCATAAATATTATACTGTTCAATGTATAATCAATGCCTTCATAATATCCTCCATGGAAATTAGCACTTGGGGAAATGTTATGTGCGTTCTTATTTTGTTGTCAAATGTGAGGTTTCTCCTTTATCACAAATCGCTAAGTAGCTAGATTTCAAAGGGGGAAAGAAAAGAGAATCTGTTGTTAAATTATTTCAAGGCCTGTTGTCTAAGTGTCGGAATGTAAAGATTTAATGAAACGCTAGCTTGTGATTGACGTGACGGTCATGTCAAATGTCAGCAAACTGGAACGCCTAGGACTCGAGGCTGTTCTTTGTTGATGGGAGCCTGATAGGAACCTCAAATACCTAGGGCTTCCCACACTGGCACCTACCCTGGTGCTCCTGAGATCTCAAAGCTGGCAGCTTCCTTTAACAAGTTTTTACGCTGATGCTAAAATAAACAACAAGGAAGCCAACCTAGAATTCTGTATAGACTATACCCATATTTTTCATAATGAACTTTTAATAAAGCCTAACATGTTCATAGAAAGATTCACAAATTATAAGTATCTAGTTCAATGAATTTTATAGAGAAAACGACCAATATAACCAGCACCGTGAGCAACACAAAACCTAACTATGACTCCACAAGCGCCCCTGGAGAACTTTTCTTGTCACCATTAACCCCAAAGTAGCCAACACACTACCCTCTAACAGCATCGATTAGGTTTGCCAAATTATGAACTTTCTATAAATGGCACCATACATTACATATTTATATGTGCTTGGCTTTTTTCACCCAGCGTTACATTTGTGGGAGTCATTCATGGTTTTGTAACTAGTCATAGTTTGTTCATTTTTATTACTGTATAGTATGTGAGTATATCCAATTTATTTAACCATTCTGTAGATGGCTGTTGGTGTTGGTTCAGTTTAGGGCTGTTACTAACAGTTTAGTACACGTCTTTTGGTGTACATATTTACTTATTTCTGTTGAGTACATACCCGAGGGGTCATTGGATTGGCATGTTTAGCTTTAACGGACACTTATGAATTGTTTTCCAAAATGGTTGGACAAATTTAAACTCTCATCAATGCTGTACGAGAGTTACAGTTGCTCCACATCTTGTCAACATGTGATATGACGGCATTTTAATTTTAGCCACTTGAGTAGATATACAGTGTATTTTATTGCAGCTTTAATATTAATATTCCTGATCACTAATTAAATACAAAATTTTTCATATTTGTGTTGGCTATTCAGGTTTTTATTTAAGTTGTCTATTGAAATATTTTGCCATTTTTCTATTGACTCCATTGCCTTTGCTTTATTGTATGGTAGGTATTGTTTTTATAGCAGCAATTAATTCATTTTTTTTCCTAATATGTGTTTTGTTAATGTTTCTTTTCACTCGAAAGCCTGCCTTTTTACTTTCACAATGTGGTGTTTTCATTTATGGTTAGCACTTTTTAAACTTTCTATGTAAGAAATCTTTAAGATTATTTCAGAAGCCCTCCCTGTTTTCTTCTAAAAGATTTATTGTTTTAACCGTTTACTCTTAGATCTACAATTCGTCTGGAATTGATTTAGGGTAAGTGGTTCGGTAAAAAATTGCAGAAGTTTCTCCATGACATTGTAGCATCATCTTTATCATAAATTGAACAATCATGTGTGTGTGGGTTTCTTTCTGTATTCTCTATTTGGTCCTAATGGACTATTTGTCATTTCACCGATACCATCTTGCCTTTATTACTATAAATCTTTTATGGGTCTTTCTATGTGGTAGTGTCAGTTTTCTAAATTGACTCTTCTTTTTTAAGACTGTCTAGACTATTTTGGCTCTTTGCATTTTCATACAGATTTCAGGTTCAGATTGCCAATTTCCATATACAACCTGCTGGGGTATTCATTCAGATTGCTCTGGTCAATAAAATGACTTTTGGAAGAATGGATATCTTTATAATGCACAAGTGTTTTAATACTCCACGTATTTAAATTGTGGTATCTGAAAGAATGGTTCTCTAAATAAATGATTCTGTGCCAACTGGATAGCCATAGGATAAAAATGAAGTTTCACTTCAATATATTAACCTCACACTGTACATTAAAGCCAATCTTAGCTACATTTATAGATCTGAATGTTCAAAGTGAAAAATCAAGTATGTACAAAATAATATTTGTGACTGCATTTATGACGTGAGACGGAAAAAGTTGAAGTCAAAAATATTTCTTAATAAAGACATTGGAAGCACTAAATAAAAGAGTAAAAAGGTTACAATGGGTTCTATTAAATCAATTTTTTGTTTGTTTATTTAAACACAACATTAAGCACATAGAAAAGTTAGGAGAAAATATTTTGAATACATGTTACCAATAAAGGACTAGTGTCTGAAATATATTAAAAAACTCATTTAAGTCAATTAAAAAAATATAACTCATAAAGAATGGAACAAAAACCTTAATGTGTGTTTCATAAAAGAGATTATTCAAATGTCAAATAACTACATAAAAAAGTGTTCATCATGGAAAAGTAAAATAAAATATTTTCATAATTAATCTCATTACCTAGTTATCAGAATGATAAGAGTAAAAAAAATATTAATATCAAGCGTTGGTAACGATGTTGGGCTGCAGGAGCTCTCTCATACACAAAGGTGAATTTGTATTGGTGAAGCCACATTGGAAAACTGACATTGGAAAATGTCTTAGAACTGCATATATATAAATACTAGCCCAACGATCCCATTTATAGGTATTTTTTACCTAATACACAGCCACACATATGCACATCAAATATCATGAATGAAGATACCACCATTAATTACTTTAGCCAAAGAATAAAAACCGCATCAATGTTCTTCAATATTAGAAAAATTAAAACATGTGGTGTTTATACAATGAAATATTATATAGTGATGAAAATAAATGAATGGCATATAACAACACAGATGAATGTAATAAATATAATGCTACAAGAAAGAAACATAGTCCAAAAGAATAATATTTGCATGCCTTAATTTATATTAAGCACACAAACAGGCAAAGCTAATCTATGGTTTTAGAAATCAAAGAGTCATGATATTTAAGATGGAGGGAAGAGAAGATCTGCAATGATGCTGTTGTTTAATTTCTTAATTGGATTGTGATTACACAGGCATATTCACCAGTAAAAATACATTGAACTTCATATCTATGATATGTGCATTTTTCTAAATGTTTTTGAACTCATTAAAGAAGTAAATATATTTTTACATATTTATTATATAAAATAATATTTGTAATGTATTTATTTATATTTGTAATTTATTTATTTATATTTATGTATTGCTCTATTTTATATACTGGGATGTGACATTGAACAAAAGAGGTCTCCATCTTTCTAGAATATACTGTCTTACAGTCTATTTTTTTTCAGCTCCATTGAAATATAATTTATATACAACACTGTAAATTTAAGGTGTACAAGGTGTTGATTTAATAGAATTCCTTGTGTGATTAGCTAATACCTCTGTCTTGTCACATAATTACCATTTCTTTTTTTCTGGTAAAAACATTTAAAATCTACTATCTTAGCATCTTTTAATTATATAATATAGTATTATGAACTATACTCATTATGCTTTATATTATATCCTCAGAACTTATTCATTTTACAACTAGTTTGTACCCTTCGTCTTATGTAGATGCATAAATATCTAGTAAAAAATATTAAAATGTAGATATAAGATATATATATATCTAAATCTCTCTCATCTGTCTGTCTGTCTCTGTCTGTCTGTCTATCTATCTATCTATCTATCTATCTACCTATCACTTATCAATCTATCATCTATCTATCTAATTTCAGTATAGTGACTGATTTTTAAGAAAAGGTTAAAGGGATTGGATTAGAGAAGGAAATAAGAGGGGACTTCAATCTAGATCAACTATTTTATATTGCGAATGTTAACTTTGTTGATTTTTAAATTTGTTGACTCATGCCAGAGGGTACACATTTGTCTTTATGTTTTTTTTTTAAATTTTCTACCAATGTGAAAAACTTTTATGTAGAAAAATTTAAAAATGCATTTTTCTAGACATTGAGAAGACACACAAAAACAAAGCAGAACAAAATAAAAACAAACAAAACCACAGTACCTCATGGGACTCACCAGCCAATGTCAGAGTCACAATCCAATAAATTGTGGGAAGGGCTCTGATTTGATAGAGATTCATAAGAGCAGTAAGCTGGAGCCATGATCGTGTGGTTCCCTGAAGGCCACATTGGGGAGTGTGAACATTATCTGAGTGTAACGGAAGAAGCCTAGGCGACATCTGCTTTATGTCTAGAAATGCCTGAATAGACTCTATGGCATATAGTGAACCAGACAGGACCAGCCAAGGAGCAATGGAAATGAAAACAAGCAGAAATCTAGAAGCTAAATGGTAAATTCAGAATGATAGTAGTGGCAGCGGGACTGGAGAGATTCAGGTGCTTATGAGAAAAAGGAAAACACAGGAGAGCATGCTGCTTATGATGATTGATTATATGCGAACATTTGAAGCAGATAATGGAGTCAAGAGAGATATCTAGATGTATGGAGTAGTGACTGGAGTAGAGAAAGGAGCCTGACAAAAATCAGTGCCTCCACTTTCCAGTCAGTGAGTTCAAAGCCCAGATAGAATAAAATATCATTCTTAACCAAAAAGAAGTTCTCAAGCTGATGAGAGTCAAGATATATTATTAACAAATAATTGTATTATTTCCATTTAACAAAAATAGAAAATGAATGAGGATAAAAAGTTGTCCTATGCAACACTGATCTCTGTGGCCCTTGGTTAATGTACTTGTGAAAAGGTAGTGATGTCTGAGAAATGTAGGGAGTAGAAAGCCCCCATTTTATTGAGGAATTATATTTTCAATCCGTTTTAAATATTATTTAAGTCAGTTTCGTGAAAAAATTTCTAAGCCCTCAATTTCTGTATTATTTTAAAACGTTTAAAAATTATGTTTGTCCCTTTCAAGTTGGATCATTCTCCCCTCCCACACACCAGTCAAGGAAAAAACAAGCCTTCTCCGTAAAGCTTATTTTGTTGGACAATTTTAACAATCTTAAATGGTGAGCTCAAAGTCACTTAAGTGGTTGGATTTTTGATTTTTGTATCTTCAGTGACTGCTACAGTATGGGGTTTATTTACACTTTGCGAATAAATGAAAGGCTTGTGCCACAACATTGCTACCATTTGCAAGCATTTCATTTGACCTCACACTAGACAAGGAAACTATTCAAATGAACTATATTTAAAAAGCAGAAAGTAATGTGCAATAAGGCATGAATCTTATTAAATAAAACTTATGTATTAAAAGTCAAAATCGTTTATCTAATAAATTAAAATTCAGCTAAAACACTTTTGAAATTGTTGTAATGTTTGGGTCAATAACGCACATTCATCGGTCTGTTAAAAAATGTGCAACTCCTATTTCCCTTACACACAAAGTATTTCCCAAAATGACTATTGGGTATGATTTAGACATTTATGCGGGCCAACTATCTTTGGGCAATGAATAAAATGCGACCTATCTAAATAAGATAAAACAACTGCTAAGCTTTATGATGAATGATATACTTCTATGGAACCATTTAAATATTATTTATTTATTTTGCACTGATTCCAAATGAACAAATGCACAAATGAAGAGATCATTTATGAGAAAGAATGTTGAATTATCCTTATGGAAAAGTATACAGTGTAATATGCCACATGGTAGCAATAACTGGACATGAGTGAAATATTTCTTATATAAATATTTGTGGGGTTTTTTTTTGTGATATTTGAGAAACAAACTTTAATTTATTTATGTACCTAGAAGTAGATAATAGGAGGTAACTAGCTGATATTCCCCCATCCATGTATCTAATTTTTAGAAGTTAAGATTGGTTTAAGCCAATAAGGCAGTCCCATTAGTCTTTGCCAAATACTTATTTTTTCTAGCTAATAACGTTACACAAGCGAATATAATTTAGGAGTGCAAAATAGATGATTGAGAAGGTATTCATATCCATATCTTTTAGTTTGTTACTTATTTTTAATTAATAACTTTATTTCTTTTTAGTTACTGATTTTAAGCTGTAACTCTCCTCAATAAAGTCAGCCTTAAGTATTAGAAACCCTACTTTCTTTCAATTTTCCAAAGACTTTACATTTAGTTCCCTAAAATGATCAACTGAAGAATCCAAATGGATGGTAGGAATTTATTTCATTAGTTTGTATGACTTACACTTTAAGTTGCTTATTACCATTTCCGCCTTTTATGTAGAACAATAAGAAAAGACGTATGCATCTCATTTTGACCAAATAGTTAAATGACTAAGGATTCACTTGTCAATTTCATCAAAAATAATTTTTTATAAATTACACATTCAGTGGTAGCCTTAGTCATCTTTTAAAATAATAAATTAATCTTTTTTCAAGTCTATTTTAGGAGGCAATAATTTAAAGTAGTCCCTATTGGTTAACTACCCAGCATACATTTCATTCTACCTAATAGAAGTATAATTTTGTTTGGGACCCACTCCTGCCCTTCATATCCATAGATCTCATGGTAATACAAATTTAAATGTAATAGCTATGTCATGGAGCCCTATGAATGCCAGGTCAGTTTCATGCACTTTAAATGTACTTAATCCTCACAAAATTCTATGAGAGCCTCCGCATTATCACCAAAGTACTGAGAGATTGAGGTAACCTGCCCAGGTTTCATAGACAGCAAGTGACAGTGCTGGGATTCTAATCCAGGCAGAGTTAGGGTCAATGGCTGCTCCAGTTGCAAAGATGTGCTCTAATTTTCTAAGCCAATTATAGTAAGGATTTCTAAAAATTGGAACAAGAACCCAGTTTCAAGCCATTCGGGATAAAGAATTCCACTGGAAACTCAGCAGTACAGGGCTTGGTCCTGACTTCGAATGGCGTAATCAGTTAGATTGGGGAGAAGAATCAGAAAGAGAAGACATTCACTCCAGGAATGGATTTCTTCCTTTCTCCCACTGGACGTGGAAAGAAAGTATGTTACTGAATTACCTTATCATTTATATTACAAGTAAAAGGCAAGCCAGGCTCAATGCAAATTCTAAGTACAGAGAACTATAGCAGTTTAGAAGAACCATAGATACTGACTGCTCTGTGCGATAAGCAAACCCTAAATGCACACTCTGCCAAACACCGTACAATGCAATCGGCACACTTAGTAAAATAAAACAGTCAATAGCAAAGCTATTCCAATGGTACTGGAAAGAAAGAGCACAAAGCATGTCCAGTCTGAGTCCATATGGGCTCTCTATGCATGGATGTGGGCACATATTCCTAAGTACACGTGTGTAAGTTCATTTATACATACACACATGGATCTGGCTATTCTATATTTATTCATATGGCACTACAATGTTTGATGTTGTAAATATTTTACTTAACAATCTAAGATGTATATAGTATGTATTAACAATAATATAATATTACATGATTAATGTATAATATTAATATACTAGAATAACATTAATATATATTGATTGTAATATGATATTAAACATTTTCCTCTTACCAAGCATTCAGGAAGAAATATTTTAAAGGGGTGCTTAGTATTCTAATGTACACAAGAGGATTTGTTTAGTTGCATTCCAATTTTCACTAATAGATAAATTATGCTTAAGTTAATAAGTACATATAGATCTTTATTTCACGTGTCCACGATTACTTTCTTAGAAATCAGATTTATGTACGTTTTAAGAATCTTGACATTAATTACCTTTGCGAAGTGTGCAATAAAGTGTCCTTATATTTGTCTATCACTTGATAATTTTTTATTTTTTATTGAAATGAAATTTACACACAGTGACATGCACATGTCTTAAGTATGTGACTCAAAAAATTTGGTTAATAGTACGTACACTCTGATTAGGTTAGAGGAATTTACGTCATCCCAAAATAGTCTCTCAAACCTTCTTCCAGTCAATTACCACTCACAATTAGCCCTCACTGTTCTGATTTCTATCAGAATAAAATAGTTTCTCTGCTTTCCTTCAGATATATGAAATTGTATAATATGCTGTTTGTGTTTAACTTCTTTCATTCAAAATACTTTTTTTGAGATTCATCCATGTTTTTTGTGTATCATTAATTTGTTCTTATTTATTGCTAACTAGTGTTTGTTATATGAAAATATCTCAAATGATCTTTTTATTCTCTTGTTCATGTATAGACATTTGGGATTTTTCAATTGCAAGCTATGAAGACACAAATTGCTGTGAACATTCTTGCACAAGTCATTTTCTGGAAATGTTTTCATATCTCTGAAGTAAATATCTACAAGATCTTTATGATGAACTAGAAATTTATTCCAGAATGTATTAATTGCAAGCCCAATGCACATTCTAATATGGAAAATATGTGGAAGAACAAATGACCTTTAGTCACCAGAAGCAATACAATGTGCTTGAAGAGCCGGTTGATGTCACCTTTCCCCAAAGCGTTGTTTTTCAACAGGGTAATAGTCAAACCAGCATTTATTATCCATATGGACGTTGTTACACTTTTTTTTTTTTTCCTGTGAGAGATTCCCCTGTCAGGAGCCTGACCACTTAGCTTTGAACTCTCGGCTAAAACATCGTCATGAGATCTTCCAGACGACTCCATAATGTTGACATCTTGCTGACCTTTTCAGTGATATGTAATTGGACTATGTGGACATTTTTTTCTTTCAGATTTCTTAATTTTGACAAATGCATTAAGAGATGATAGAATCTTGTAAACGTTATAGAGATTTCGATTGGTAGATAATGGAGTAACACGAGCAAAACATTTTACTTACAATAATGATCAATGTAGATCACTAAGAAACGATTTTATAATAAGGAAGAAAAAAAACTTTTAGCTATAATCTTTGATTGTTACCATGAAGAACTTAGTTCTGAAAACTTTTACATGATTATAACAATCACTTGGAAATTTTTTATTTATAAATGTATACCTGGAATAAAATATTAGTGTTAGATTTCTTAAAAATGTATTTTAAAAAATATTGTATATAGTGTATATGAACTTTCTAGTTTTTAATGGCTATATTATAAAACTCCCTTTTTCTTCTTTGCAGTATAATCTTCAAATTAGATTGAGCAGATATATTTAACGGTCTTTTTTTTTTCAGATATGGAAAGTTTTAAGTGGAGTTTAGGCAATTTTCCTAAATTATGGGAAAAAAAGTAGAATGAGAATCCCGGGTATTTTAATTCAAACTCTCTTTTTACCCTTGCTTTCTCTTTATTAAAGATTAGTATGCTGGGTTTGAAGAAAAATGATTATTAAAAAATATTTCAGAATTTGTTAAACTTTGGTATTTAAAATTGTGTGAAGATTTTTCCTAAGATATTTGTTTCTGAACTAATTGACTCGAACCTTTTAGGGCCTAGGACTAAAAAGAGTTTGCATATGGTGAAGGGAGATCGTAGATAGTTCTAACACAGACAAAACTTGAGAGCTGTCCTTGACTTCTTTCCTATCCTCATTTATCACTTTGTCAAGTATAATAAAATGTACCTTCTTAATCTACTCATTCATATAACAAATATCTATTGAGTACCTACCACATATGTGCCTGTCCTTATTCTATGTTTGTTTACAAATTCCCAGCTCCCATGAATGAAAGTGAGGAAACAGATTATAAACAACATAATTAAGTAAAATAGGTGAGAAAATATTTAAAACCAATTATTGAGTAAGGAGGGCAAATAAAAAAAACTGGAAGGACTGTAATTTTATATAAGGTGCCCAGGAATCACTTTTCTGAGAAAGTTAGATCTGAGTAAAGACCTCAAGGTAGCAAGTGACTGAGGCTTATAGATATTTAGTGGAAGAATGCTGGGGGAGGGGAACAGAAATGGCAAAGTCCCTGAGGCAGAGGCTATAGAGAGAACCAGATCAGCATGGCTGCAGTGACTGAACAAGGCTGAGAGAGTTTGTGGAAGGTGAGCATACCAGGGCCGCTGAAAGCACGTTGGCTTCCACCTTCAGTGAGACTGGAAGCTATTGGAGGGTTTGGGGCAGAGACTTGACATAATCTTATCTCTGTTTTAACAGCCACTCTGGATAGCCTGAGCGAAGACAAACATGGAAGCAGAAATGCCTGATACGAGATCATTGCAGTAATCTGAAGGAGAGACAACGGTGATTAGGTTGGGAGTGACAGCCGTGGGGATGCTGAAAAGTCATCCGAATCTGGATACATTTTGAAAGAAAAACTGACAGAATTTGGCAAAGCATAGAGTGCGAAGTCTGAAAAAAGAGAGAGCAGTCAAGAATACTCAAATTTTGGCTTTAAAAACTAGAAGGTTAGAGTTGTTAACTGGTGTGGGGAAGCCTTTCTAGGGCGGTTGTTATATTCTTAATTCAGGTGCTCACGGTATCTGAATAGGAGCGCTCTGTTCTATTGTTGACGCCTCCCGAACTTGTCCCCACCCCTTACCAGCCTTTTCCTTTCTAAAGCGTTAAGTCTGATCTTATCCTGCCCATGCTTAAAATATTTCAATAGCAGCTAAGTGACTGTGGACAAAGGCCCAAACTCTCTTCTTCGGCTGTGACCTTAAACTTACTTCCTGCCTGTGCAGGGAGCACCTTCTTCTATTCTGCACTTAATTCAACTCTTATCTTCTTTCAAGATTCAAACGTAGTCCTTTCTCCTCCAGCAAAATTTCCCTCAGTCTCTAAAATACATCAGGTATAAAATACATTATCTTGCATTGCAATTTACCTTTGATTTATTTTAATTAAAATGCTTATTGAAATCTATAGTTACATGCAATACTGATTGAAATGCAAGGTTCTCTCTGCTAGCAAAGAAAACCTCTCGCTTATTTTTCATGAAAAGAATTTTCTCATTATTTAAAAACTTGTACTTTCATTACCTCAGTATATAACCCTAAATCCTATCATTTCATTTGGCATGGTTTTAAAACTTTGCATAAACGAAACCATAGAATAAGAATTTATGTTAGTTGTCTAATGCTGCCTAACATATCATTCTCTAATGTAGTGACTTTAAAAAATATAATCCTATATTATCTCTCACAGTGTGTGTGGGTTATGGATTCAGGGAAAATTCAGAGGGGAAAGTCCTAGTTGGAGGTTTCCTTTTGCACTTATTTAAAGGTTTGACTAGAGCTGAAGAGTTCAATATGCATGGCTGCAAATGGCTTCTTCTTCGTGTAAGCCTCACTGTGTGCTGCTTGCATGTCCTCATGACATGGAAGCCAGCCTTCTCCAGAGTGATGACAGACTACCCGACATGGAAACCCTTGTGCCTTTGTCACATCGTCGTGGACCGAAACAAATACACATCACTGTACATACCTATGCAGGTTGATTAATATTTTTAATAATGTACATGTGTATCTTTGTACTCGCACTGGGCAGCCAGCCATGATTCTGTGTAGGAGGAGACTACTCAAATTTGTAAATTCCAGTAGGCAAGGATCTTTGTAGGCCACTTCGGAGAAAGAATATTATAGATTATTCTCTGAGCGCCAATGATTCACGTTCCTCACACATTCAAAATACTCTCAGCCACTTTCAAGGCACCCCAAAGTCTCATCTTATTACTGCAGCAGCTCTAAGTCTAGGATCCCATCATCTAAACTAGATCCAGGTGTGGAAGTGTGGTTTTTAGAGTACAATTTCTCAAGAATAGCTCCTTTAGCTCCAAAGACCTATAAATTAAAGAGACAAGTCATCTGCCTCCTCCTGTGTCATGGCCCCAACAAACAATGACAATATAAGAATAAGACAATTATTATAAATATTGTTATTCAAAAAAGGGAAAAGGCAAGAAGTACACGGGAGTTGTTATTCTGTAGCAATTATGAACCTGCCAGGCATTTATTGGCAGCTCCTTGATTTTAACTCAGTCCCACTACTCTCCAGTAATAATTCCCCATAGACTTTGGGCTCTACCTGTTAGGGGTGTCACCTTCTCAACTCAGGTGATTATTCTTTTTCCATAAAAGGTAACCCATGTTTACAGATGAGCAGGTATCTTCACCTGTTCAACTGCTATAATAGAATATCATAGACTGGATGGCTTATCGACAGGAAGTCCAAGGTCAAGGCACTGACAGAGTCAGTGTCTAGTGAAGACATGCTTCCTGGTTAATAAATGGCTATCTTCAAGCTATGTTTACACATGGTGGAAGGGGCAAGGGAACTTTCTAGGGTCTCTATTCTGAGGATACTAATCCCTCATGACCTAATCACCTCCCAAAGGCCCCACTTCCAAGTACCATCATATTGGGGATTAGGTTTCAACATATGAATTTGGGGGGGGGACATAACCATTCAGTCTATAACAGTAGGTGTCTCAGTATGCTTCCTGTCTATAGAAGTTTAAGGTTCTAAGACCTACTTTTATTTGGACTGTTTCTGCTTTTTTTAGTCCAAGCTAGTGTAATTCTCTTAAAATAAAATTTGTACATTTCCTTTGAATATGTTTTAGTTTAATCTTTTAGACAAGATGTAACTTTAACAAATCCCTCCAGAGAATGCCCTTATCTATCTCAAGTTTCTGCTGAGACTTCTGAGGGACAACTGCCCAGCATTCTTAGCTGTATGGTTTCAGAGCAAAGATGCAAGTGGCACACACTTACAACCCTTAGGAGGCTGAGGCATTCTGAATGACTTAAATATTATTTAAGGTTTGCTCTTTTTAAAAACTCTGATGAAATCTATTTAGGCAAAATATATTACCTAAGTGAGTTAATACCCCAGCGGCAAATGTGTAAATGATTCATAAACAAAGAAAAGTAACCTAAGGAGAGTACACATATGACTAGAAAATTTAAATGTTGAAACAGGGGGAGAGGGAGTTTCTTCATCCAAGAGAGCATGTGCGAAGGTGTTCATGTGGGAAGATGGATGGCGATGGGGAAGAAATGGTGAATTGATATTAGAATAATCGGAAACATTACTTACCAAGAACAAAAATTATTTATTTTCATTTTCTCTGTAAAGATTACAAGAAATCTTAACTTGCATAAGTTATAGGACAATTATAATATAGGGATCCAGGTGCTATAATTTATACTTAAACTCATAACATGCCATAAGGTTAACAAAATAAAGGCCTAATTATTATTCTATTTTTATTTTTAACCAAAACCTCTCTGAATTAGATATTTGCACCTCAAACGACATGAGTTAAAGTTATACAGGCAGGTTTTATTTGCATGTCTGGTTTTGAGGCAAATATGGATGGTAGGCAGAAATTATTTATTCTAAGAGTATTACAATATATAAATAATTTTTCTCCCCATAATTACTATGAAACCTCAAAAATTGTAAACAAATGAATAAACTAGCAAGATGAAATAAGCATGAAAACTGGTTTAATAGCCGCAGCTATCAAACTAATTGTGAATAACTGGAAATACTTCATTCAGAACTGAAATAGAGTGATTAAGTGTGATTTGCATAATTTTTTAGAATAAAAATAGATCTAAAATATTTTGTAAAATGGAAGCAGGGAAGCACATCTGAACCAAATATTTTATAGAGCAGTGTGGGAGAGCTAAATTTGCATTTTATCCAATTTTATGGAAAGTATAGCTGAAACAATGTATTCCATTTATTTATTCAGCTAGTCATTAAATCATTCATTTGTTCAACAAATATTTTGAACTAGCTCTCTGCCAGATTTTAGCATGCAAATTCTCATTTAATTGCTAAAATTCAAATTGGCCCTGCTGAAAGAGGTAATAAACAAATAAACGTTCTGCATATAACCAAAATTCTGAAAGCCAACACCATATTGAGTAGTCCACTTACAGAAAATTAATGGTTTATTTTATATTTGGAATTTCAAAGTCTTTAATATGTTAACAGACTTTTACAAATGTTAGAGTTTTTTTTTTTTTTTTTTTTTTGGTGGTTAGTTTGTTTGTTTGCTATGTAAAATTGCAAACACCGAAGGGAGAATAAATAATACATAAAGATAGGAAATATTTTTTCAAATCTCTTCACATCTTTGACCTTGTCTCAGCCAGGGAAAATTAATGAGCAAATCTATTTCTGTATGCCAATTTTATTAATAAAAAGCACTTTTCTTCTAGACTTATTACTTAAAGTAGGACAAATATTCTTAGAATATTAGTTGGAATAGATGACATTTTAAAAAATTTTATTAAATTTATTGGGGTTACACAGATTAATACAATTATATCGGTTTCAAGAGAACAATGCTACAATACATCAACAGTATATTGCATAGTGTACATATCCAGGGCAATAAGCTTTCTCCTTGCTCTCTGTTAGGTGGGGCTCTAATGTATTTTTCTGACATCACCCACTTTTCTTAGTCTAGCTTTGAACAGAATTGACTGAATTTTAGTGTACAGGAATATGGATGGTTCTTTTCAGACTTCTGTAGAAATCCTAGTGTAGTGAGAGAAACTAAAATGCAGCAAGGATGAAATATAATAGTTGATGAATTCGACTAGTCTGTTAATATCTCTCCTCTGCTTTCCTGATTTCGCCTTTTTAGGCAAAAATGTGAACGAACACAAAGTTGGGATCAGTTATCATATGTACTAGTGTTGTCTGTGTTTACTTTGTAATAATAGTTAAAATAACTATAATTTTAAGTTGCTTGATATTTTTAGGCACTGATCTTGGCATTTAAAAAAATCTTTAACCCACCCTGAATCCTATGTGGTAGATAATTGAACCCTCATTTTGCAGATGAGAAAATAGAATTTCAGACAAATTAAGTATTTTACCCAGGTTTACCTGGGCAATATACCAGAGTTGGATGAGGAATTAAGACCGAACCCAAAACAATTAGGCCATACTTAAGGACAGTTCCAGGTTTAGTGAAACCTGAAACTGAGAAAACTTCGAGGGCCATGTACTGAAGAAAGAGTATACAAAATTAAAAACACTGAATTATGTATGTCACAATGCATCATGTCAAGGCATCATGAGCTCTGGCCCTGAACATACGGGTCATGGCACGCGAGTGGTAGTAGCATTACTGGAAGTCACTCTGCCTTCGGGATGACCAGCCATTACTGAAGCATACACAGAAGTAAGTGCGAACCATTTCCATATATTCCACTGGACCTTGAATGATGATATACTTTGGTGTGCCCTGGACAGTTCTTGTCCTCACGTATGATTCCAGTGTGTTTATCAATTCTGCCCACTTTAATTGTGAAATACCTCTAAATCTGAATAATAAACCACATGACCCCCAACTAAAATAGAACTAACCAAACCAAATCAAACCTTAGCTGCAGAGAAAATTTCATATAACTATATACAATAACTAATCACAACTTATGTGACTTCTAGATGCTTTATTTTCTTAAAAACATTTGATTTCCATAGAAAGATTGAAGAGCAATGATGAATGAATTATTTCATTCATTATTGATTTAACAGAAGAACAACAAATACTTAAATCTGGAAATTAAAAGGAAAAGAAAAAGCACAAACAGTAATAAAAATAAAAGAAGAAATGATACATCTTCAGTCATTAGGCCATAGACTCTGAAAAGTAGCAGCCATGGGAAATAAAACAGAAAATTCAAGTATGATAAGGCATAACTTATTCTGTCTTCACCTTCTAGAGTTACAGTAGATGAAGTCAGTGAATTAATAAAGTTCATACAAATGTTTCTCAAACCTTCTAATTTAAACAGAGGCAAACTGAAGGGTGAAAGAGGCAACCAGGGGAATAGCCTAGGGAAATTTTCTAGAGTACAAGTTTATAACAACATCAGAATCCTCCAAAAGAAGAAAGAACTGCTAAGGAATTATAATTTCCCAGCACTTCCTACTGATTTGTGAGAACGAATTGAAGTCCAAACATATTTCAACATGGGAGAAACATAAAACCCTCACTAGGGGGAATGAGCACATTTGACAAAATTTCAGAAGTGATTGAGTGTGGATTCATCAACTTATAAAGGCTGACAGCTACCCAACTCAGTCACTCATCTTTCTTCCTCCTCGCACTATGTGTACCTCGGGTTCAAAATGAGAACATCTCCTAAAAAGCAATCATAGCCTTTAACTCAAAGGATGGGACAAGTAGGTTACAGATTAGGGGAGAAATATGTCAAAGTTATTTTATGCATGTGGCATCTGAAATCAGTGTTCATGTGAATGCTGCTTGAAATAACAATAAATAGCACGCCGATTGTGCCATTGAATCATAACTACAGAAAAACAAAAAAAGAAGGAAAGAAGTAGCATACAGAAGGAGGTCAAGATCTAATTTTAAAAATTAATTTAAATTTCATTAAAATAGAGGCATGATATTTGAAATGTTCATATACAGCAGTCCAAATTGTGATTCTCATGAGAAAGAACTTTTAATGTATTTAGGGTTTTTTTCCTGATATTTAACTTCAGCTTTCAAAATAGTACATATACAATACAATATACAGATTTATAAATTATGAACATTATTGACTTCATCTGATGGTAGATAAGGGTTTTAAAACAATGAAACTACTTTCTTTCCTCTTTTCTCCCAATAAATTTATATGCCTCTTTAATGTTAAAAGATTATTTAATAACTTCATCATTACGATTAGGCAAAAAATAGCATTGTCATATATTTTCTTTCTTTTACATCTTTTTGTTATGAAATTTTTCAATTTTCTTGAATCTTTGGATAATTCTGATTCTCGATAAAATTTTTCCAATAACTTATCTGATAATGTATCTGATCTTTTTTATTGCTTGGAAATCTCTCCATATATCTTTTATATTCATGCTTTGATTCTATGCTAGTACCGACTGCTTTCAAACCCTGCCACACGGATGCCATACTAGAGAATTCCTTCACTTCCTTCCTTGTGTTAGATCTCCAGTTTCTCAAATTTTATTTCTTACTTACTTAATTTTTAAGGAAGTGACTTCTATAGATGGTTTATAAATGGTATTTGACTTTAATTCGCCTTATAGGCGAATCAAAATAATTGAGAAACAAATACTGTTGAAAATGCATGTATTTCCTTTGAGGGCTTTCTGAAATAAAGAAGATATTCAAAGAAAAGATTCGAATTGCTAATTCCCAGGGAAACAACAATAAAAATATTACTTCTTATTATTTATCAGAATATTACATAGAAGATTTATAATCATATGACATATATTACACTATAAATTATGTAAATCATGTAATTATTTAATTCAGTGTAACGAGTGTTATTTGTTTAGTACTAAATTTAGCTCTCAGAGAAAACCTCAGAACAATAGTGACCTCAGCACATAGATTATTTCTCTCTCATTCGATAAATCTATTCCAGCATTGTATCAAATAGATGCTATAAGCACATGGAAAATTAAATTAATAAAATAACAGTTGATCACCTTACTGTAATTTTACACCTTTATCATAACATAACCTTAAGGACAAAAAGAACTGCAAAGACATTTTGAACTCTTGGTAGGTTTAAGGTGTTGATGATATTTACTTAGAAATTGTAAGAGAAGTTCGTGTTTGACGTAGATAGAGAAAATGAACACACATTTTTATGTTGTTTGAGATCAAGATCTCTACAGTGGAAAAAGGATGTATATGTAGGAAATGAGTGAAGGGGAAGAACCCTGCGGTGTTGAATTTCAGTTGGAGATATCAGAGTGAATGCATGGACTTTAGAACTACGTAGTCCCCATCTTCGTTCACTGAAAGAGACTATAAGCAATAACCACAGCAGCAAAGCACGCCCAGTGTTGATTGTTTTCTAAAATCCTTGTTCCATGAACAGGAACTGGTCCCCTGAGAGAAATATCCGATTCCAGATATAGAATCCATAAATGATGAAGTGAGCCTAGGATATCTCGTCATGTCAGAAAATAAAAGAAATTCTAAAAATGATGGGGGCATGTTAAAAACAATAATACAGATTTGCTTTAAGTGGGTTTCCACATTGAGCATCTCATTTGAGTGTCAAGATTAATGATAATGAATATTAACACATCTAATAACAAAGAATCCATGCATTCTACATGCTATGCAAAAGGGAGATTGGTGAGGAGAGAAAGCTAGCTAATATATGTAGAAGAGATGATAAGTTTAAAAAAAGTACCATCTTGCTGGTGCCTTTGTATTAATTGATTTAGGCAAGGTTCATGAGTGGACGCCAAAACCATTGGGTGAAAAGTTGATAGACAGCAAAATATTCACAGAGCCTGAAAATATCACCTCACAGGTAATTCGAATAATTACAAAGCCAAAGGAGCCTTTACAAAAGAGAAATTTGTCAGGCACCATGTTAAACAAATCATCAAACTTAGTATCACAATATGTAACCTGCTGACACTATAAGCCTCATAGAACTAAAAAATGTGAAGTCTGAGGTCCAGTGTCTCCTGCATGGTTGTACGCCAAAAATGTTTAACAAGAAAGATTTGCCTGGGCACTTCAAAATATCAAAGTGGTGTAAAATGGAAAAAAGATGAGGCAATCTATTCCAGGTCAAATGAGATTAAACGTAAGTACTAAATGTAATATGTGATCCATATTTGCGTCTTGGGTAGGGAAAAGCTAAACAGGAGAAAGTTGGAGATAAAGAAACTGATTTTGCATTATTAAAAAAATAATAATATCTGAAATATTGAGCATTTATTCAACAACATTGTTGAATTAAAATAAATGTCTTGAATATAATGATACTATGGTGATTATATAAAAGATGTCCCTGTTTAGGAGATACATGCTAAAATGTTTTGAGATGAAGTGTCAAGATGTCCATCCCTCACTTTCAAATGTTTGAGCAGAAAACAAAGTGTGTGCGCCCGCGCGCGTGTGTGTGTGTGTATTTCTTCCTGCATCTAGCGCGATAATTACATTTTTCAAGAAAAATTTTATGGTTCGTTTCTTTCCCTCGATTCTGAATGACTGCAGAAGATTTATCTCTGCCCTTTGTGGGTTTTCATCTTATCTCTTCAGTCTTCCTTCCCATCAACTTCAAATGATAGCATATGTATTAAGAGAATATTGACTATATATTTGTGGTGGGCTTCCACCTCTTGTGCAACCTTTCTCCTCTGCGTTGTGAGAATATGGACTATTTTGCTCTCTTTAACAAAACTTTCACCTATTCTCCAGTCTCCCACTTTCCCTAGCAATCAGGCAGGCCCTCTGAGGAACACTGGCTATTTGTCTAGAGCTTCTTTAGTTTCCAATGTGTCATGTCAGCCCCATGAGAAAATCGATAGTTCTGTTGGCTTCTCTTTTCCCATTAGAGGCTGTCTGCTGGGGGAAGCTTGACCCTCACCTGTGAACCAAACCGCTTAAGACTCCCAGGGATGAGAATAGCCAGTGATCGCCAGCTCACTTAGGAAGCTTCTTCCTTGCCTGGAATTTTAGTCTAGGTCATTCTTCTTGTGCCCACAGGTCTCTGACATCTATAAACTACGATTTTTCAAAACTTATTTAGTTCTTTTTAATAACTGCTCTAGAAAGATTGACTTTTTGTTACTACATGTTACTTAGAAATGGAAATTCTTTCTCATTCCAGAATTATTTTGTATTTACTCTTTTGGTTTGTTTTATGTTTATTACATATGTTAATAATTCTAATTCTTTTTTTAGTTTATGTGTTCTAGAATATTACATATGAAAATAAATCATGCTCTATTATACTGTTGTTTATATTGTTCAACTACATTCTAGTGAAAAAAATATGTTTACATGAAATTGCGGTTAATTCATTTGGTCTATAGAATTTCATTTTATGAACATTCCAAATTTTGTGAAATACCCTATCGATGATGAAAATATAAAGAATTCCAAAGTTAACTAATGTGGCATTCCAAACCAGGGATGCTGGCTTTTTTCTTGTTGCTTTGCTATATATCATTTCTTTTCCCAAGTTCACCTTATGGCCTCAGATGATTTCTCAGGCTTCAACCATTATATTAATATTCTGGATGTCAGAAAAGGTGAAAAGAAGAAGGCAAACACTGTCTTATAAGGGCATTTTCTATCAGCCGTACACATTATTTATATTTACTTTCAATAGCAGAACTCAGCCATTTGGTTATATACTGGTACATGAGTGGGACTGAGATATGCATTTTTCATTTTAGGGAGTCATATTTTTAGTTAAAATTGGAGCGGACCATTACAGAAAAAGTGGAGAATGACTATAAGGTGAAAACTACTAGTTTTTGCCACATTAGTAATAAACTATAACCATGTTTCTGTCTATTATTTATGTTTGTGTTTTCTTAGACTGATTTTAAATTTACAAGAGAAATTTTGATGTTTGAAATTGAGAAGCTACTATGCTCATATTGGTTAATCGTATAATACATGTAGTTACTAAAATATAAGTACTGTATGAGTTTTTGACATCTTTTTGTTGATATATGCTATAGATTGAATGTATTCCCGCTAAATTCATATATTGACATTCTAATCCCCAGTGGATATTTGGAGGTGGGACCTTTGGGAATGATTAGCTCTCATGAACGGGATTAGTGCCCTTGTAAAAGAGACCTCAAAGACCTCCCTTGCACTTTCTGCCATCTGAGGACACGAGAAGATAGCCATTTATGAACCAGGGAGCGTGCCCTCACCAGACACTGAATCTGCTGGTTCCTTGATCATGAGCTTCCCAGCTTCCAGAACGGCAAGAAGTAAATTTCTGTTGCTTATATGCACCCCAGTCTGTGGTATTTTTGTTACAGCAGCCTGAACATGCAAGAACAATAGAGCATATTTTACTTGATGATTGTTCTTATAACGATTATAGTATATAAATGTGCTACTATGAACAGTATATCTACTTGAGAAATCTAAAGTACACACTAAAGAAACAAGTGATGAGAAATTTCGATGTTTATCACTAATAATATGTGGTGTTTAACAAACTGTCTTATGGTTTAACAAACTGTCTATTATGATTTACAGGATTTAAAAAATAACATCACACTGTCATTCTGAAATATGAGGATATCCCCTTTTCAAGAAAAAAACACAATAGTACTAATTACATATTACATGTTAAGACATAATTTGAGTTACTTGATAATTTTGATTACCCTGAGATGTCAATTACTGTAAATTTAAAGTATTTACACTCTATTTTTAGTATTGAATAAATGCATTCAATATAACTGTCTTTTTGATAATTATGGGTCATAAAAGGATGGATTAGATTTGGGGTATTTAAAATTCTGTGAATTTTAACAATTATCTCTGAATCACTCAGAATATGATAGCATTACTATATTGTATGTGTGTCCAAAGAAACCAGAAGAGGAAAAGAAAAAATATTTGAACTATGCTTAAGATTAATTTTAAGCTCTTTTTCAACTGCTGCTGCAGACCAGGTGCAACCTTTAGCCATTAGAGCATAAAGACAGCTGGGTCCAAGGAGCAATGGGGACCTCTCGGGGTTAGAAGGCAGTGACATGGTGAGATAAATGCTTATCTGCTAATTATCTGTCTCTCTTTCTAGCAATTACTGGTTTGGAGCGAAAGTGAGAACCCAGGTAAGGCAAACAAAAGTGATTATGTGAGATCTGTTATAAGACAGGTATTAGAGAATGGCACTGCTCTACCTAAGGTGAAAATTATAGTTCTCATTTCTTCCGTGTATTCTCCGTTGTTTGAAATTGTAAGGGATTATTTTTTCTGGAAGCATATAAAGAAGAAGGATAGATCTCAGAGGAATTGGGGAATGAGGAAAATCTGTAACAATACGGGGGGAAATAATTGATTGAAAACATAACAACGAGCTGAGAATGTGAGGTCTGGTGGGAGTTTGTTTTTGGAAAAGGGGGAGCCTGGAGTCTGTTGTTAAAGAGAGTTAATACATTAACAATAACTAGTGCTGTCTATGTGCCAAGTACTCTTCTAAGTATTGTACACAAATTAATCAATTTAATTCTTACTAAATATCATAGGTAAGTATGATTCTACAACTTCATTTTACATATGAGTCACAGAGAAGTTAAGTAACTTGCTCAAGATCGCATAAACAGTAATTGGTAGATCCAGCTGGACAAAGGTCCTCTGGTTCCAGAATTTGTCGTCTTTACTGCTTCTCTAATGAAAAACCTTTGGAATAAATGTGGGTATCAGAGGCTAGGTTTACATTTTACTGTAAAAGGGCAAGGCATGCTTCGTTTATAGTGAGACCCTTTCTGAAATACCAGTGGGTACATCTATCAGTTGATGATTTAACTCTGAGTAATTGGAGAGTTGGATTTCTGCAAACAGATGGTGGGAGGAGAGAAGAGATGACCTCTAGACTGTGGTAGGACAGTCTCAAATCCAAGGACAGAATTTGGATGAGGGTAGGCAGAAGAGCAAAGAAAGTATCTTCTTTGTGCAGTGGACCAAAAGTTGAAATGAGATTTTTAAGTGTCAGAATTTAAAAAAATTTAGTATGAGTAAAGGAATCAACAAAAGTTTATTAGAGGGGGCCAAAACAGCAAAGGAGGAATGCGATTGGATTGGAAGTCTCAGTGATTTTGCCTCTAAAAGGATCAAAATGTTACCTATGTCTAAAGAATAGGTTGCTCTCCAGATTCACTAGAGACCATGGACTTCATTACATACTTCAACTTTGATAAACCAAATATAACCCAGAGTAATTCGTTGATATCATGATTGAGTTGCTTCCGCAGAGGAGATGAAGTGGCTGATACCAATTTCAAGAATTCAAGAGATCTCCCATGAGACCACATAATAAGGGCGACTGGGAAACAGATAACAGTAGACGAATACAGTTCCTTGTAAACATCTCCTGTTCGGAGAAGGTGACAGTGTTGTAGGGTGGAAAAGGACATAATTTTTGGAATCTTAAAGTTTAGTTTCTTTCACTGAATAGTGTCCCCAGTATTTTTTATTTTCTGTGACATTGAGGACACAGTTCTGAGATTATGTTTCCATTTCCCATAAAATCAGGATGAGTGTTAACTTGATAGTGTTGCTTGAGTGTTACATGACATGATGGATGCAAAGTTTCTGCACAGTGCCTGACCATAAATATTAATTTTTCCTAATTGCCTTTGAAATTGTTCATCAGTTTTATCTTCCAAATATTTCTGATACTTATGGCCTGAGTTATAGTAACCATTAACACAGTTCATAAAAGAAAGAGGAAAATGCTAGGGCAGGGAAGTATTTTAAAATCTATTTTTAAATAATTTTTTTATTTTTCAATTACAGTTGACATACAATATTATATTAGTTTTGGGTATACAGCATAGTGATTAGACATTTATACAACTTAGGAAGTGATCACTTCGTAACTCTACTACCCATCTGACACCATCCATAGAACTGCAATATTATTGATTATATTTATTCCCTATTCTGTACTTCACATCCCATGACTTTTTATAATTGGCAATTTGCACATCTAAATCCCTTCTGTCTTTACACCCATATCCTCAAATCCCTTCCCTTCTGGCAACCATCAAAATGTTCTCTATATCTATGAGTTTGTTTCTGTTTTGTTTGTTCATTTATTATTTTTTTTAGATTCCACATATAAGTGGAAATTTTATGGTATTGTGTCTTTCTATGTCTGACTTATTTCACTTAACATAATATCCTCTAAGTACATCCATGTTGTTGTAACTGGCGAGATTTCACTATTTTTCATGGCTGAATAAATATTCCATTGTATATATGCACTGTATCTTCTTTGTCCATTCATCTATCAATAGGCACTTAGGCTGCTTCCGCATCTTGGTTATTACAAATAATGCTGCAGCGACCATAAGGACGCATATATCTTTTTAGACTAGTGTTTTGGGTTTCCTCAGATAAATGCCCAGAAGCAAAATTGCTGGGTCCTTTTTTGTCTCTTGTTATAGGCTTTATTTTAATATCTATTTTGTCTGATGTAAATATTGTTACCTCAGCTTTTAAAAAAATTCTATTTGCATAAATTATCTTTTTCCATTTCTTTACCTTCAGTTTGTGTATGTGTTCTGATCATAATTAAAATGGCAAAAGTTAAAGACAGAGAATCTTAAAAGCAGCAAGAGAAAAGCAGTTATGTGCAAGGGAACTCCCATAAAGCTGCCTGCTGATTTCTCAACAGAAACCACAGGAAAGAAAGGATTGGCACGAAATATTGATGAAAAGAAAGGACCTACAACCAAGATTACTCTCCTCAGCAAGTCTATCATTTACAATTGAAGGAGAGATAAAGAACTTCCAAGACAAGAAAAAGCTAAAAACGTTCATCACCACCACACCAGTATTACAGGAAACGTTAAGAAAAAGAAGAAGAAAAAAAAGATCAAAATATAAATAATAAAATGGCAATAACTATATACCTATGCATAATTATTTTAAATATAAATGGATTGAATGCTCCAATCAAAAGACAAGGTGGTGAATGGGTAAGAAAATAAAACCCATAACATATGCTGCCTATAAGAGACCCATTTCAGATAGAATCTTTTTTGATGACAGCATAACCCCAGGGACTCAAGAAACAGTCCAAGGCAAGTGGGTGATTCAATCAGAAACCCAGCATCCTCTGGGATATGGCCCTTGGCCTTGGTCACATGGTTGGAGGTAGCTTTCCAGAACCACATCAAAGCTTAGACTGTAGACAAAGAGAAATGTGATCTGGCAATTGCACACATGTCTCTGCCCTCATTCCATGACCCTGAACTGAGTCACAAGGCTGGAAGAGTGACACTAGTATAGACTAGATGGGGAGACATGAGTTCAGGGGGGAAAAAAAAAGCTGACATTTAAAACACAGCATTGTAAATGCTATAATGAAGGGATAAACAAATTGCAATGGGAACATGGATAAAGGAGTAACTAAGTCAGCAATTTGAAGTTAGAAATAGTTTTTCTCAGCCCTCATTTTTATTGATTTCTATCAGTATTTCATTATGTTGACAAAATACACATAAACTTTCATTTTATTGATTCATGTGAAAATGTACTTTTTATCTGATATTAAGAGAGCTGCGTGGTTTTTTTGTTTGTTTGTTTTCTAGTTTTAAAAATTTCATTCCCTAAATTTTGATGTTTTCTCAGAGTTTGCTCTTGGATTGAGCATGCTGAAATAATCATAATAGTAGAAGTGTGTTCATCAAGTCGCTTAGTTTAACTAAGTGGCTCTTATCTGAATATACCACCTCCTTAATTTCTTTGCTTTTTAAAGACAGTAATGAAATATAAGCAGATGTTTGAAAACAGTATAATTTAAGATTATAAAGAGAAGGGTGATGAAGTAGGTGGCATCAAATCCTGGCAAGAACAGAGAGGCGGACTCAGCATTAAAATAAAGGAGTTGAGTTGACAGGGAGAAGTCAGGTCAGAAATTAGAATGTAAAAGATGGGCCACAATGTGCTCTGAAATGTAGTTTTCTTGGATGTGTGTTCAATTTGATGACCATTCCAGTAAGCAAGACTTACTAAAATCATCCCTTCAAACGTCTGAAGTCTTTGCATTATTATAGCACCCACCCCAGCCCACTCAATCACGACTAAAATGAGCTAGAATGTTAAATTAATAAAAGTTATTACCTTTTTTTTTCTATTCAGCTATTCAAGGTGTCTTGAGTATCTTGAGTTCTAATTTCACCAAGAAGATGTCAGTAACACATTTAAGAACCATTAATTGACACCGAGCATGCCCCGCTCCCCTGCCCTTAAGTGTTCCATGTAGGAAAGATGACACTTAGCTTCAGCCCTGGGAGACCCAGAGCAAATGGGCCAGGTCCTGACCAGTGAAAACTGCAAGTTAATCAATTTGTGTTAATTTAAGCTACTAAACTTGTGGTGATTTGTTACACAGCAAAGCAAACTAATACAACAGCTTAAAAAATGTTGCTATATGTATCCTTGAGTACTTGCCATGAATGTTTCTCTGGGATGTGTACCTAGGGTTACATTTGCTGGGTTGAGGTTGTATATGTCTTTAACTCCACCAGATATTGCTAAATGGTTCTCGTAGGGATAAACTCTCTCTACTACCAACTATGTATAAATTAATAAATTAATAGCTGACTTTCCCAGGAGAAGAACTAATTGTCAAATTATTCATCTTGCAATTAAGACTTCTCTCTGATATGTTTTTTTTTTTTTCTGGGAAAGCCAAAGTAAAGACTCAGATACTCTCATAGTATAATAAAATATTATTAACACTTTTTTTTCTTAAGAATTTATATGTTTATTTGCCTCTCACATTGTATACTGTAATAACCACATTCTCAAAGTCATGTACATTACTGAAATAGTAATTAGGAATGATATTTAATATGTAGCCACTGTTTCCGCACCCCCCCCGCCCCCCACCAAGGTAGGCTTATTGACTCATTTCATAAAAACACTGAAAAACAATGCAATACAATACAATGTCTGTGTCTAGAACACCCTCAAAATTTATGAGAAGTACCAAAAAATCAAAGATCCTATATATACATTAGAGGCAGGCATGAAAGAAAAGTCACTAATTTTGCTTCTGCTGATCTATATTTGCACTTGTTGCTAAGCAATGCAAGAAAATCACAGCCCTGAAGCTCTTGATTGCCCTTTTCTGAAATCCATTAAAAAAAATGAAGAAAAAAACCACATACACATCAAAAAAAAAAAAACCCACAGATTATGCAGTGATGTAATTTTATAAAATCATTTGTGGAATGTTGTTAAACACTAAACCCTATCTTAGACAATAAAAACATTATTGTCTTAGAAAAAGTGAAGTTTTGTTTCTTGTTGGTTTTTGTTTTTGTTTTTGTTTTGCTTTTCTTGTGAAATAATTTCAGGTCTTTTATCTATTATTATATTTAGAACATGATGGCTTTCTTCTAAAATTTCAAAATAATGTTCATTTGCCTCTTGGCACCTATAGGTGTAACGTTTGGGGCTTTAATTTTTCATGGGCGATACTGTTAGTTATCTATATTCTTTCATAACTTTGTTGCAGTATATATTTGAGAGTGGGCTTAGCTGACCACTCAGGATACTTAGCATGTGTGTCTCATTTTTCTTTACACAGACTCTCTTTCTTGTGAATCACAGGAAAAAAGACCTATGTTTCTCTGTGAAAATACCCACCTGCCTCACACACATATACATCATTTCAACTCCAGTCATGGGAAAAGCCATGATGTTTGGTTTCTAACATTTCTAATAATAAGAAATAAGAGCCTGGATGATGGCCAACTTTGAAGTTGTGGGCTTTCTGAGGTCTTCAGGAAGCACCTCCCTTGAATATCAAGTGTCTCTTTTTGACCTTTTATGTCATTCATTGTGATAGCAGTAGATGAGAATCAGGTCTGAGAAGACTTTTTTTTTTTTTTTTAATGCCATAGATGCGTATAAAACATTTATGGAACACAAATGAGAAAGAAGAAAGAGCCTATGAAACTTCCTTCAGGCCCTCAGAGGCTAAAACACAGTCTCTCTCCTCTCTCTCTCTCTCTCTCCTTCTCTCTCTTTCTCTCTCTGAGATTGGGTACTTCTTTTTGCATTTTTTATCTGCTGTGAGCCTGCCCTTTTAATGGAACTGTTCTGTGTCTTTTGCTTTAGGCCATCCTCAATCCCTCCACCTGTACCTAAGTTGGAGTTCCCTGCCATGCATTGCCATTATACTGGTACACCTCTTTCTGAACTTCATCACATTATGTTATAACTGCATATTCACCTCTCCCCTAAACTGCATATTTCGACATGGCTAAGTCTTTATTGGTCCCCTATCTTTGACATTGTTAGGTATTCACACAGTGCCTGGAACACAGGATGTGCTTAATATCTGTGTACTGAAGCAATTGTAATATGATAATCGAGACTATGAATTCTGGAGCCATGATACTTGAGTTAGAGTCCAAGTTCACATACTAATAAGCCATATTTACTTACCTTCGAGACCTCCATGTAGGGCCCCACATCGTAGATACTGATCAACTTTCTAGGGCACCATTCATGTAAACTACAACATAAATGGCCAAACCTGGAGTTTTTGTTGCAGATGGTCTTGGGTGAGTTATTAAATTTCCACTGGTCTTGGTTTTCTCATTTTTGAGTGAAGATAACTATTGTTTCTACTTCAAAGAGCTATGAAGATTTAAAGAGTTAGGGGTCAAGTGCCTCCTACAGAGTAAGCATTCAAAATCTTAAATATTTTTATCTTCTTTTTGAAATTATTATTAAATGAGATATAAACGGTTGCCTAACATTCCATTAAGTGAATAAACCATTTTTTCATTCTCTGAGTGATCATTGGTTTTTGTCTATTTTTTACCTTTATAATTATTGCGAACTAAAAAAAAAAAGTATTTGAATACAGTCTTCATGAGCACTCATCTCTATGACAGACACGGAGGAATGGAATTTGTGAGTCCAAATGTATGCGTGTGTTCATTCTAACCGGATACAGACTAATAGCTCTCTGGGTCCCTAAGTCAACTTACACTCCTACCAGCACACCAGTCATATATATGTTTCTGTCCCTCACATCTTCATCAATACTTGCTTAATACTTTGCCAAATTGATAGATGTGAAATACTTCATTGGTCCTGTATTAGTTTTCTATTGCTGCCATAATAAATTATCACAAATCTAGTGGCTTAAAATAACGACCATTTATTATCTCACAGTTAGTAGATCAGAAATCTGGGAATAGTATGACTCAGCTGCTCCTGTGTTTAGAATCTCACAAGGAAAAAATCAAGGTGTTTGCAGGTCTAGGTTTCTTTTTAGATTCTCTGAGGCCGAATCTACTTCAAAACTCAGTCGAGTTGTTGGCCGGATTCTGGTCCTTTTTCTTACGGGCTGTCAGTCATTCTTTGCTCTTAGATGCTGTCTGCATTCCTCCTCTTCGTTTCCAGGTGGCTTCCTTCCAGTGATGGTGGGTGTGGTCCCTATGACACTTTGAATTTCTCAGATTTCTACTTTATGCTTCACCTTTCTCACTTCAGCTGGACAAGTTCTCTGTCTTTAGGGCTCATCAATTAGATTGGGCTCATCTAGATAATCCAGGCTACTCTCTCTGTCTTGAGACCCATAACCTTAATCACATCTGCAAAGTCCTTTTTATCATGTGAAGCCCGACTTTCTAGGGATCGGGGCCTGGATGGCCTCAGAGGGCATCGCTTTACCTACAACAGTTCTTTTCACTTGTACTTTGCTGATGACTATTGAGGTTAAGCGTATTTTTTATGTTGATTGGCCATATTGGTTTCTTGTGCTTTAAATTGTATGTACATTTTCTAATTTCCTACTGGATCATTTATCTTTTCTTATTGATTTGTTGTCGTCAATAATATATTGTGGCTAATAACCATTTATCAGTTATGTGCACTGAAATATTTTAAAATTTTAGCTTAACTTTTAAATGAGTTTATGATATCTTTAAAGTCAAAGTTTTCAAATCTTAATGTGGTCACATTTAACAACCATTTTCCTCTAACCCTAATATCATAAGGATATTCATCTGTATTACCTTCTAAAAGTTTTCAGCTTTCTCTTTTCCCTTTTTCTTTTCCTGCATGTGTTTTAAATAATTTGGAATTGATTTTAATGCATGGATTGATATAAATGTAATTTTGTCTTTGGTAAAATTTGCCTCAATACTATTTAATAGTACCGAAGTCTCTTTTGGTATTAATGTCAAATTCTCATGTATAAATTTTTCATATATTTCTAACTCTTGACTCTGTACTTTATGATTAATATCATAATAATTAGCAAGTATTAACTATAGTAAATCTTATTAACTAATAAGAAAATTTTTCCTTTATTAACCTTGTTTTCCTTAGCTATTTCTTTCACGTTTACTCATTACATGCGTATTTTAAGATCAGTTGGCTAAGTTTTATGAAAAATTCTTTAGAGATTTCAAATACTGTACTGCATTTGTAGTTTGTTTTACTAAAAACTATCATCTTTATAATCCTAACTTCCATTTATTAAGAAAAATGTTCTCCATTTATGTAAGTTGTTTTTTTTTATTTTTAATAGCTGCTATGGTCTGAATGTGTGTGTCCCCCCAAAATACGTTAAAATCCTAACTCCCCAAGGTGATGATATTAGTAGGTGGGGCTTTGGGGAGGTAATTAGGTCATAAAGGTAGAACCTTTATGAATGAGATGAACAGTTTTATTAAAAAAATCTGTCACATCTCCCTCATCCCTTCTGCCAGAAGAGAACCCTTACCTGAACACACTGGCACTCTGATCTCAGAATTCCAGCCTCCAGAACTGTGAGAAATAAATTTCTGTTATTTATAAGCTACCCAGTCTGTAGTATCTTATTAGAGCAACTTAAATAAACTGAGACAATAGCTATTATACGTCTTTCCTAAAAGCTGTTTTGTTTTGTCTTGTTTTGTTGTTGTTGTTGTCAGACTAAATTTTGTTTATAATCTTATTACTGTTATATTTTTAATTATATTATCTAATTGTTTTTGGCTGAGTGTAGGAATATCATTGACTTTTTATATTGATCGATGTCAGGCAAACTTTCTAAATTCTTTTATTTTTAATAGTTTACAGTCTCTTGAAATTTCTGTGTAGAAAAACATAACAACCGTGAATATTTATAAATTTGTTTCTTTGTTTCAAACCTTTATGTTTTTGTCTATTTGTTGTCTCATTGAACTGCCTCAAACTCCCATAAGATTCTAAAGACTATTGACTATGGTGGGCATTCTTGTTTTATTTATTCTATGGTTCACAATATTTATTGACATTTTTTTGGTATATGTTCTTTGTCAAGTTTAAACATTTTCTCATATTTTTATATTTTTAGGAGTTTAAAATTATATATGTGTATTTGATGTTGTCACAGTCTATTATTATATCTGATTTATTTTTATTCTCTTTTATTTGATCAATATTATAAATTGCACTAATGGTTTGCTAATGTAAATAGACACTTGCATTCTTGCAATTAAACAAACATTTAAAAATCCCATTAAAATACATTGCTAAATTTAATTTGTTCATATTTTATTAATGAATAGCATCTTCGTTTGTAATTGAAACTGACTGAAATTTTCTCATACTGCTTTGGCTCGAATGCTTCATTAGATAAATTAAAGAAATGAAGATGTTTTCTTTCTTTTTCTCTACCTGAGAATAGTATTCTCTACCTGAGAATAGTGTGCACATAAATTAAACACTAACATTTCTGTGAATGTTTTGTATAATATATCTGTTGAATTATCTAAACTTCATATTTTAAAATTTGTTCTACTAATATTTCCATTCTTTAATGGTTTCAGTTGTATTCATATTTTCTGTTTCTTTTTGAATCAGTTTTGACTCTTCTAAGAATTTATCAATTTATTATAAGTTTTCATTACATATAAAATATTGACCTAGATTTCTTTCTAATTTTATTATTTGTAACTTCTCTGTTGTTTCTTTAAGTTTCTTATGTCTTACGTCTCTTATGCTTTTTCACATTTCATTAATGTTTTCTGTCTTTTAAAATTGTATTAATGTCTTATGGTCTCACACTCTCATCTCAAAGGATTCTCATCCCTGGTCACCATATCCTTCTGAGGCTGCGGTCGCTATACATGTAGGTTGACAGTCACAGCTGGACAAGGATGTTCAAAGCAGCACCCAGCAAGTCACCTGGCTCTAAATGTTTTTCTCTCTGCTTACATTGTGTACATCCTCCTGTTGGTCAAATGGCAACTGGCAAATAGCCACTCCTTTCTAGCCTGCTTGTCTCTGAGCACAGGATCTTAAAGTGTCTAGGTAGCAGCTTTAGCTTTTAATAAGTGGGACTTTTGCTGTTCCCTCAGCCCCATTCAGTAACAGGATCCAAGAACTGCATGAGTGGGGAACACAAATTCCCTCAGCAGATCATTTGTATAGAAGTTAATGGATCCATCCTACTCATACTCAGGGACTCATGGATTTGTGAATTTTTCCTTGTAAGGAGAAAATGCTATACAAAGCTTCTGAGATAATATACATCATCCCTACGAGTGGCATATTATCCTCATGAAGTACCGCCTCCCTGCTGGTCCTTCAGCTACCAACTGTCCAGTAAGTGGTTGGTTGGTCTCCTTGAGATATGGTGCCGTCACACTGGGGACTCACCTTTGGTCTGTGACTGGCAGGTCTGTTTTTCAGCAGGTGTAGTGCTAGATCAAGTAAGTGAAGGTCCACGGTGTTTAGTAAGTCAGTCCTAAATTAGCTACTTCCTCTCAGAGTCACCCCCATGAGGCCAAAATGTTAATTATCTCATAATGCAAGTTTCGAGGTTCTTTAAAAATGTTTAGTGTTTCTAGGAAATTACCAGAAACCATATTATATCCATTTCATTTTGATATGAAAATTTTTATTTTGTTAGGTAAGCATCACACTTAAATGAAAATGAAAAGCCTTTATACAGAACACTGAAAGGAAATTATTTGTGCATTTTAATTGGTTACTAACCCAAAAAGTCTAAGGCAGTGTTTCACAAAGCAGTGGTCCTTAAACATTAGCATGCATCCGAAGCCCTGTTAAGGCTTATTCGATTTTTATGTTTTGGTAGTTCAAATTCTGCTAATCTTTTCTTATCCCATGAAGCTCAAGCTACTGTGTGCCTTTCTTGTCTGAACTGACTAGGCACTATTAAATCTCCACCCTTGCAATGACTTGCTAGATGTCTGATAAAACTGTGTCTATGGCCATACCACTCCGAACAAGTCTGATCTCAGAAGCTAAGCAAGGTCGGGCCCGGTTAGTACTCGGATTGGAGACCACATAGGAAGACCAGGTGCTGTAAGAATAAAAAAAAAAACCAAAAAACAAACTCTGCTTTTATTGTTATGTTTCGACACTTCAAGGGACACCTTCAAACTCCTTCTCTCAATTCTTAAGCTAAGAGCTCAGTAATATTTGTCTCATTGCTTAGAAACTGGTTTTTGCTTTCTGGAGTACCTTTCATTTGAATCATATGTCTTTTAGTTATCAAGTCACAGAATGCACGAACCATAAAAGCAATTAGCTCTAGCTCTCGGTGTGGATAAAAGGTTATTTTATTTTATTTTTACATTTTAACATCTAATGTGCTTGAGAGGAGCATACGAGTACCCTTGCTAGAGTTCTTACAGCAATTTTCACATCTTTTTTTTTGCAGTTGGTCAATGTGATATTAAGAGTTTTAAGAATTTATTTGAGCAAAATCGATTGGAATTGGGCAATATCCAATACAGCAGATAGAGAGATGCTCTGAGGAGCTGTACAAAATGAGACTTATAGTTCAAAGAGAACAGGAAAGAAGAAGTTACACTAGGCGAAAAGTAGGTTGGTGGTGGCAAGCTTACCTTCCTTTCTCGGATGATGGCTGGAATGGGGGCGGCCACTGTCAGTCAGATGACCTAACTGATGCTGATCTAGCGATTCTTGATTGACTGGTTTAAGAGTCCATTTCTGGAAGAGTAGGAACTATAATTAAGATGCGGTTTGGTGACTTGGGGTTTAGCATAAGTGACTCGGTTTTGGGATTGTTGTCTTTTCTTTTTTTCTCTCACATTGCTATAAATACTGAGTTTTCAAAAATCCTCTAAAGTATTCCTCAATATTCCTCTACTCCTAAAGACCTAAAATCTGGAAATAGCTTATATCTCTTCTATTTTTCCAACAGGCAGCTTTCGGTCCCTCCCTTAGGCACCTTTTAGGGAACAGCCAAGCAGTCCAATGGGACTGACTGTTTTGTTGTGTTAATTCTTCGGTAGCAAGGACAAGATAACAATCACTGTCAAAGCTCAGCCAGAAACGTTGGGATGGTGATGCTTCGTAATTATCCTCTGGGCTGCAATAGCTCACGGATTTTACTATTTAAGCAATTTATATCCAATATTATGTGAGCTACATATATCCATTGTCTTATGTAATATTCCCATTAATAAACAAAAAACACATTATCTTACCTAGCTTTGATTTTATGAGAATGCATTCCTTAACATACTTATTTTAATTTTTTAATGGCTTACAATATAATTAAAAGCCCAAAAGGGAAAAGATGAAATTAGGGTATGAAACCAACCATTTTTTATGTCTTGTCTTTAGGTATCTTCCTCGAGAGCTGACATTTATTATATTTATTCTCCTCACACATTCTATTTATCTCTTATGCAAATTTTAAGATTTAAAGCATTCCATGGAATTGTTAGTCATGCATGCTGGGTAACACTATTAATGCATCTTTGCATATCTAAAATGATACACTAGCAAAACATTGATTAGCCGCTATGTATTTTACAAACTGAAACTAATTGTTTAACTGAATGGATTAGTTAGAACTTGTTAAGACTTCTGGAAGCACACTTGAATTGTTTAAATCCCTTTCTAATTTTATTATAACAAATTTTCTGCAAGAATGGCTTTAAAACAGAGTGCATCTTAATATATAGGCAGTATAAATATGTCTAGTTTCCCAAAATATATGTTAGAATTAATAAAGACTAATGAAGAGATTCTTAGACTTTTTATAGTGCACATTTTTGCCAGTCACATTAACATAAAACTAGTTTAGGGACTTGCAAATTATTCAAAGTTTTATCTAAAAAGTTTGCTATGACTATATTCATCATGAAACTTTGACCCACCCCACCCCCACTCGCAATCTCTTGTGACTATAGCTGAGGGAGAAAATAATGAATGTCACTTAGTCACTTACATTGCTATTATGCAGCTTTCAATGGTGCTCACAGATGAATCTATCTTAAATTTTACAGCAGTGAAATCCATTATGGTTGTCTCCATGAGAATAAAATTTTCATTTTGCTAAGTTTTCTCAATAATATTTCTGCTAAGTTTAAACATATTCAACCTGAGTATTCTTACGTGTCAAGAATTCTTAACATTAATAAGACGTGACTTGAAACATCTAATTTGTTTCTAATAAATGTGGTCTAGATATTTATGATCTATTGCTTGCAAGGAAAGTTATATTTTAAGCCTTTTATGGTTCCAGTTGTCCCATACTCTGCTTGCCAAACATTCTGGCATTTTCAGTGTTATGTGTTGTTTGTATGATTTAGTGTAGAGCCCAAGGTGAAGTAATAAAGAGACCAGAAAGTATAGCATCTCAAATAAGGTAGACAATTACTTTTCCCTTATGTAATGATTCAAAGCTAGGTAGATAGTCCAGGGTGGGTAGGCAGCTGTATTTCATATGATCATTCCAAAATCCAGGCTCCTTCTCTCTTGATGCTCTTCCATTCCCTAGGATCTTGCCTCTTTTCCACATCTTAGCTTTCAGGAGGAGAAAGAGTGAAATGGGAGAGAAGCAATTTCTCAAAAGAAGGAAGAACGACTTTGGCAGCAGTGTTTGTCAGTTTGTTGTCTTCCCTTTTAAGAAACGGCAGGTTGATTTTGCTATGTCTAGTTATAATTCTTATTCTCTATTCAAAATTGTATTAAAATATATAGCCTTTGAAATTATTTTATAATTAAAATGTATACATGAGAATTGATATATACATATCTACATATATAAAATGGTAAAATACCTACTTTATGAGTGTATTTAATAAGAAAGCTAAAGTAAACATATTCAAATCTATCTGACTATAAGTCTGTGGAATTAATATTTCCAACAAATTTGACCATTTTTAAGTATTTGTATCCTTTGAGGGGGTTACAAGAACTGTTTAATGTTCTTGAACTTTAAAATATGGTGTTTAGATTCCTGCCATCATATCTCTGTAACATTTTTCATAAATACGTCAAATATAATAATTATGACTCCACAAATGCATTTGTTGATTTATAGCATTTACACTCTTAACTATAAAAATGTGGCATTAAATATAAAAATCAAATCAAACATTAAACATTATTGGTATTAATGACAATGTTTGAAGGAGCTATAAAAATTATGAAATAGAACTTGATATTGAAATTATGTTATAGAATTGTATTTACTGAATGAATAAGTGCTCAGAAAGGCTTTTTTTTTTTTTTAAATGAGTAATTTCCCAGGAAGGCAACTGACATATATACCATTTCCTCCTATAATGGTTTATACAGTGTGCCATTTAAAACAATGAATGGATAAATGTGAGAGCAGCCACTTTTGGTATTTTGCCCTAGATAATTCTGCTTACTAAATTTCCAAATTAGACATTTTTCCATCTTTAATTGTGGAGCTTTATAGGTAAGTTTTTACCTATAAATGAATTTGCCATATCGCTAATATTTGAGGTTATTTTAATGCTACAACTCTTTTATAAAGCTGTTTTTTAGGCAAACATCCAGATTTTAAAAAATGTTTTATAATTTTACTCAGTTTCAGATTTCATCTATTTTTTTTATTATTCTCTCAGTAAGTAATCCAGCTTGCTATAATGAAAATTGATTTCTCTTATGATTTAGAAAACTTTAGAAATTTCCAGTTTACTATTTTTGTTCTGTGACCTTGAACAAAGCATCGACACTCTCTGAGTCTCAATTTCTTTATGTTAGTATGAAGGAGTGAGATTAGTTCTTTACTGCTAACAAACTCCTAATTCCATTTCTAAAACTGTATATTTCTATCACTTTTTGGAGACATTTATAAAACGTATTGTTACATTTGAAAGATATAAAGATGATTTAGATATGATCTAGCTCAATGAGGAGTATACTGTTTTTATGAAATGATCACTTGCATCCAACTAGAATGATTATTATATGAACTAAGTGCCAGAAGAGAAATTTAAACTTTCAAATTCTTTGAAAAGACATCAAAGAAGAGCATGACCTTCTATCAGTATGTTATGTTATTGGAATTTCTCATCAATTTACAGTTCATTATCCCAGTTTCAAACAATGTCACTTCCTCTCTATAAGTAGCCAAATACTATCCATTTTTCTAGCTTTTTCCTCAGTTGCTTCTTTTTCAACTCCTTACTTTCCATGGAATTCTTCTTGCATTTTAATAATTCCAAGTGGAGAAAAGACAACATTATTTTCTCTTAGAAAAACGAAAGTCCAAACTCCTTAAATTAGGACTCGAAATTTGCCGTAATGTGGGTACTATACTTTTCTAACAAAATTGTCATCATTTTGCTATACAACTTTCCACTTATATGAAGATTTAACTTTAGTTGGTGAACACAGATGATATATTGTTGAATTGTACACTTGAAATCTATATAATTTTATTAACCAATATCACTTCAATACATTTAATAAAAAATAAATATATGAATTGATTTATTATTCAGCTACACAAATGTAATGTTATTTGCTAAATACAAAAGATGAAGAAGATGCCTTATAAGGAAGATACACACACACAGGAAACCAGAAAATAGAGAAAAAGAGAAAGAAAATGTATAAAAGAAGCAATTATTAAAAATATATATCTAATCATAACTTTTTTGGGATGAAATTCTGAATTGTAAATTAATATAATAAGTAGGGAAGCACTCACCATGTGGTATGAGTCAAAATAAGTAAAACTTAACCCATATTAAATATATCCTGGTAGTATTTTTGCATATTATATTTTTAAATTTAAAGTCATTCAGATATAATATTTTTCCTTTGAAAACAAATCAAATTGACGTTATGTTTTTTTCTGTTATAACATTATCTCTCAGAACTATGGCACAATGTCTGGAGAGATTTGAGAAGAAAAATTCTTGATGCAAGAATTTTATAAGAAGCTATGTAGATCATATATGAAAGCAAACGAAGGCTTTTTCCTTGCTTTATAAATGTTTCTACTGCATATTATTCATATACATTCAAAAAAATTATTGAAATCTACTGTCTACTAACAGTGTAAGTGAAAGTACAAACTCAAGAATAAGGAAATAGTGCTTTAAAGAGAGTCGCAATAAAAACTGAAGCTGGTTAAACATCTTTCATGACTTAAATAATAACTATCATTACCAAATTAAATGGAAATATTATACATAATTCTTAAATTACTTAGAAAAATACTAATAATTTCGAAGGTAATAAAATATGTAATGTATATAATAGTCACAATATTATATATTGTAATTTAATAATATATAACTTTAGATGATATCAACAATAAAAAAAATGATTGGAGGAATTACACTACAAAACCTCGATAAAATTCTCTCTTTTTGGGGGGGTATTCAGTAAATATATATTTTTTGCATTCTTGACATTAATAGATTTAAGTACCTAAAAATAACATTAGATACTTTTTATATCAGAATATATTGTATTATAACCTAAGTCAAAGAGAAAACAAATGGTACCTCTAAAATTAAAGAGTGTTTAATGGAAGGATGTTTACATTGGTTTGGGCAGGATTGATGGGAGCCATCAGAGGATGGCGCAGCACCCCAGGGCCAGTTGTAGCAGGAACTACTATAACTCCTGAGCCTGAAGAGGTCAGGGGAAAAATTGGTTCTCAGACCTTGTTGAGCCCTGGAGTTATTGAAAGTGCTACCTGACAGCAGCTGTGGCCCATGTTAAAGGGGCACAATATCTGGCAAGTTGCCCATCATGGAAGGAGTCCCTCAAAGAACTACCCCAAGTTCTCTCTATACCTGTCTTTTGATTTGCTGCTGGTGCCTCTCGTTGGCCAAATTCAATTAGTTCTGGGAGTGAAGTACATGGAGGTTATAATTCCAAAATACAGCCCTCTGGGTCAGAACACAGGTAAAGAAGAGTGAAGAGTAAATTAACCCGGGCACTGGCACGAATGGAATAAAACACAATAAAAACCTTAAAAATCAGTTGAAGATCTAAAAAAATAAAGCTCAGTATAAAAATATTTAAAAATAAAGCAAGAACGAAAGGAGGAGACCATTTCTACTGAGGGAAACTGGTTTGGTTTGCTCTCAGTATTAAGGTAAAATAATGAAAAAAAACCTGTTGTTTGAGATACAGTGTTTTTGCTAGTCATCCTAGGACCCTTTAGTCAGCATGAATCATGTGACTTGGATAAAGAGGACCGGAGATAGAGATCTGCACTTAAAATAGTTTACAACTGATACTGAATCTGTAATTGAAAAAAAATCTAGGATTAACTCTCTTGTATTTACATTTTGTGTTTAGATAAGGGCTTTTGGAATCCCATTTAGAAATTGGAATGTATATAGGTAGCTGCTGACTGAGATGTTTGGGGTATCTTAGAGCAAAATTTAGGTTTGCCAACTTGAGATTTACATTGCCCCCCATTCTGGGGTAACTTTGAGCTTCCGATCAGCAGGGGTCATTTATACCTTTAAGTAGGAACATATTTGAATGTTACACAAGGTAGATTGCTCTACTGAAATAAAGAAGACAATAAAGGACAATAAAACTCTATCAAATGAAAAACAAAGAAACTGTAAAATCACCACATAGTCATGTCATGTTTAAAAACAAGGCCATATAATAACTGGATAGGTATTTTTAATCACTATGACTCCCAATTTTTATGTTTACAAGAATTCATAGAAATGAAAAACTAAATTTTCTCCATCTTCCCCAAAAGACGAAGAAAATAGAGATTTGTAAAACAAAACAAAACACCAAAAACCAAACCAAACCAAACCAAACCAAACAAAACCAAAAACCAAAAAACAAACAAAAAATTACCAAAAAATAAACTTGTAAAAGTATTTAACTATAGCGGTAGTAGAAAATAAAAATCAAGAGGATAATGAGCTTTTTCTTCAAACTCTTAAATCATTAATAATAGGTATTATTTTACTCAATATTTATAAAGATTACAAAAGTTGCTTTTCCAGTGATAAAGAAAATATGAAATAATCATTGCTTGAAAGCAATTTCTCAATAAATGCATTTTGAAGTTTAACTTCCTTTTGACAAGTAATTTTAGATGAATAATTACTGTTTAAGGAAACCTCACCGAGAATAGAAACTACAATAAAGATTTTTATGCTCAGATGTTCATCACAGTGTTATATATATCAGTTAGAATTGATATAATCTAGATCCCTAGAAATAAAGTATATTTAAATTATGTGAGAAAATATACTGCATCTTTCAAACATCTGTTTTATAAATTTCAAAACAGTGAGAAAATGGTTGTGACAATATTGTAATACAGGACACAAATTTCTGTAAACAAAATATAATTATATACACATGTACATACTTATATGTATACTTACCTGTATCTGTGTATACACACATATAATATGAATATGTCTTTGTGTATATTGTATATATGTATGTGCATCATCACGTATACATCTCTGCATAATAAAGACTGGAAAGTATATAAAAAATTTAATGCTAATTTTCTTTGAATGGAATAATACATTTCCAGTAATATCCTATTATTCTGCCAGTTGAGCATATGTGGATACATAGATATTTTTTCTCTTCTTCAACACTTCTGTGAAAGCATATGATTTACACTCTGTGACTATGTTAAGCAGAATAAGGTGAAGTCATGTATATTAGAGCAGATGCGGTATGCTCATCCACTTGGTTGCTGTAGCTGAAATTCTGCTCTTGTCACCTGCTGTTGTAACTGTTTTCTGCAAATAATAACAATAGTACTACTAATTATTGCCTGACGCTCTTCTAGAGACTTTATATGTGCTGACTCGTTTCATTCTCACAACAGCCTTATGGGGTAGGTACTATTATTATCCCCATTTTACAAATGGGAAAAACAAAGCACAGGACTTCTACTAACAGGTGCAGCTTGGGCTCTTACCCACCTAGCCTATGGCTCCCTAGAGCCTTGGAAGCGTGAGACTTGCCCCTGCCACTGGACCACGCATGACCAGGACAGGTTGGGAGTGGCTCCCCGGCCACCTGTCCTAAAGATGAGTCTTTCTGAATGTGCCACCAGGTGGATGGAACTGCTTTCAACGGCCACCACCTCTGGTGATGTCAGGACCTGTGCATGGTGAGACATGCAAAGCGCCCTGCTCCCCTGCACGCACTCACGCACGCGCACACACACACACACACACGCACGCACAGGCATGCACACACACGCATGCACACACCAGGCTTCGTGATCACGCTGAGGGAGAGGAAAGGAAATTGCCTGGGCAGGCATTGAGCCAGGGCTGGGCCCTGCTCTCCAACGCTGGAGGCTCAGCTATGTGGAGGTGGGGTGGGAACCTCGGGCGGGGGAGGCGAGGCCCGAGGAGGTGCGGGTCAGAGCAGAGGAAGAACTGGCAACAGCCGTTAAGTGGAACCCACTCTCTGGAATATAGGAACATGGAGACCATCAGCTACAGATGTTCTATCCACTTTTAAGAATTAAGGATGCACAAAAATTAATTTGTAAAACACAGAAACTGCACTAGATAAAGGAACTGAGGTAGTACAATAAAACGTGAATAAAAGAGTTGAAATTTACAAACACACCAAAAGAAAAAAAATTCAGGTCGTTAGTATTCAATTCAACTAAACAGTGATACATTAACATTTTAGCATATTAAATAAGCAGTCATTTAGAAGAAATCAACTTGATTTTTTTTTTCATTTTAAAAAAGTCACGGCTGAAGTAGTTACTCCAAGAAGGCCAGAATAACTTTATTCAAAGGAAAAATAAGTGTAAAAATTGATTTACATATTATAATATCCAAGAGGTACATAGAAAACATACAGTTGGAAGACAACCTCCCGCCCCCAGCCCTGTCACTCAGCCACCGCATCCCCTCCCCAGCGTCCGCGCCCTCACGTCTCTGCCAGGGGCCCAGCGAACATCAGTGCGCAGTCTCCCTCTTCCTCTTTTTATACAAATAGGAGCTCTCGACCCCATTCTACATCTTGCTTTAAAAAAACCATAAACGTACATCTGGTAGATCCTGCCACACCATTTATGTCTAACCCCCTCAGTGAGCGAGGCGGCTCTAAAGAATAGGATGCGGGGGCGCAGGCCAGGAGCCACCCCGCTCTCGGCGGCCGCGGGAGCGACAGCCTTTGCTGTGCGCGAATAACTCGGGGCTGCACAGCGGCCTGTCCGGCCCCGCAGCTGCTAACCCGCAGGACGAAATGGGTGGGATAGCTATTTATCAACTTGTAAACAGTGACCCCACCAGACCAGGGGGCATGTGGACATGTGTGGTCAGAGAGCCGAGCTTCAAAATCGAAGACGCTCGAAGGTTTAGGCACGTGAACCCCTGTGCCAGCGGGTGGCTGGGGGTCTGGGTCCTGCCGCAGCCCTCCGGGACGAAGCCGCCTCCCGCCAGGCCAGGATTTGACCCCAAGGGCAACCTGCGACGCGGCTAGATGGGACAAGATGTGACGTGGACACAAACACACAAACACACGCACGATGGGGGAAGTGCGAGGAGAATGAGGCAGGTAGAGGTGGGACAGAAACTTGTAAAGGAGCCTGGAGGGTCGGGACTGAGCTGGCAGGACGTGTGCAGCCGAGGTGAGCAAGCATTACGCTGAGGGGTGAGGGGGACACCTCAAGTAGGGTGAGAGGCCAGAGAATTGTACTGATGGTGGAGCCGAGAGAGAAGGTCCCCAGGTCTTGCTGCTGGGCTCCTGGAGCCGCCGGGAGCCGGAGCAGTGCTCCCCACCCCCATGCTCCGGTTGGCCTCCTCCGCGGCTGCCCTGGCGCCCGAGGCCGGCTGTTCCCATTCCCAAGAGCCCGCAGCCCTCGAGAGAAGCCGTGTTCCTTGCATCCGAAAGTGCGTGGCTCACACAATCCCACGCAGCACCTTTGCCGAGACTGGAGGGCCCCCAGGCCGTGCCATCCTGCGGGTCAGCCCGCAGCTGGGGACGGGCGGTGCTCGTTCTGTCCTCTGAGGACAGAGGAACCCCCGAGTCCCTCCCGCAGCGCAGGGCTGATGATTTGGTTTAGGTTTTAATGTGGTGTGAGAGGAAGAATTCAATGTAAACGGGAAGAGCACTAGGAAACCCATGGCGATGCTCCGGAGAGCTCCTTAATTAAAAACAGGAAGCATTTTCAAGGATTTTTCAAGCAGTCATCTCCAAATAAAACAGGTTTTAACAAACAAACAAAAAAAAAACAAAGCAAAACAAAACAAAAAATTGCATATATCAGTTTGATGGCAATGAGAAATAACCTTTAGATGTTATAAATTAACCTTTTAGGAAGTATACTAGAATTAATTAAGGACTAGGGCTTTTTTTTTAGATAAGAATATATGTATTTGTGAAGATGCAGGCTACATTAGTAAAAACTCAACTATGTGACATTTGGTTTAAAAAAGGAAAGAGAAAAAATATGTGGGATTCAATCAAGTTTGCATATGCTGCTGTCTAGATAGTTTGGATGCTCAAATGCCAAATATAGATTAGAAGATATAAATGGGTTTTTTTTCTTGACAATAACATACTTCTAATACATGATATTTAGAGGAGAAATATATACAAATCTTCTGGAACTGTTAAGAGTAAAGTATTGAAATTATTTTCTTTTGGGGAAATATATATTTCAGCGAAGTATATTAACTGACTTCCCCAAATGTCCAGGAGTTAGGTGAATCTATTATATTCCAAAGTTGCTATTAGATGCAGTATGAAAACTAAAAATAGCATTGTTATTCGTAAATTTGGAAAATGTTAGTTTAAACGCAGACTTTTTTCTTGAACTGTGAGACTTCTCAGTGCTTTTAATATGATAGATGATAGCTCACATCACTGAGTGCTCGCTGTGGGCCAATGATAAAATCTGCACATGATCATCATAACGGTTTTATGAGGTAGGTATTATTCTCAATTTAGGGCTAAAGACATTTAGACTTAGAAAGCTTATATAATTTCCCTGAGTTTTCATGGGCAGTAACTGAACTTGTATGGGTCAAAGCAGACCAAAGCAGAAGTCTGGATTCTGTGCTACCAGAAAATATGTCACCTTTTATAAACCAACCAATGCCCACTGACAATCTCCAATAAGAGAATAGTGTACTGTGCTTCTGAGATTCTTTGGATAAACTGTAAATTTATTGGATCTCAGACTTTACAGTTTATCCAAAGAATCTCAGAGTCCCCTACTGCACAGTCTATTTTGTTAATATTGCCTTACCTACAACCTCTAGCTACAATATTTTTGATATTTGTGGTTTTGTTTTGTTTTTGTTCCCTGCCCCCATCCCCCCATCAGAGAGAAGGAAAATCTGAAGGTAGGATATGGGATATTAGCTATAGAAGATAAAATAGATCGTATTGGGTAGAGGATAGAATATCAATGACGAGTTTGGTTAGCAATTTAAATAAAAGTGAGCTCATAATATTGTTGTTAAAAATTATTATTTAAAAAGTTTTTATTTCTAATAATTTGTTGCTTAACTAAGTATTTGGACCCTGAAGCAATTCACCGAATGAAATCATTTTAAAAAGTCTGACGGTGATTCCTGCTGCTTTTTTTTCTGAAAATCATAAAATAACAAGAGGACCACAGAGTTTTGAGTAAATCTCCAGCATGGAGTATTAATAAAATGAAGAAAAATATCTTCCTTGGTCTATTTAAAACATACATTTTCAACCTTTTTCTTTATTCTCACTGCTTCCTCAATCAAGGAGTTAGTATAACTCAGTAGGAACAGTAGGTTGGTAAGATTCAATACCAATTTTGCTTAAACTAGAGCTGTTTCTCATTTGGGCCTGAGAAGAGCAAGGTAAATCCAGTTCGATATAAAAGGCCACATAAAGAACACATTAAATTATTTATTTTGACACAGGGTAGTAGCATAGTAGAGGGGATCTGTTCTTTATGCCCATTTATTTATTCTCAGATTAAATTATTCATGGCACGAAGTTTAGCGAAACTATTCCATCTTCAGGAAACTATTGCCTTGTATCAGAATTTTGCAAGGAGATGACATTTCCTTATGTTGGGAACTGTCACACTAAAAAATCTACATCTATGAAACAGTGGACTTTGAGGAAAAAGTCCTCACACTGTCCTCTTTCTGGACGTGACTGTCCAATCAATTCTGGTAGGGCCTGAGAAGCCCCGGATGGCCCACGTGTCAGTGCTTCTCCGTGTTCTGACCAGCACCTGTGACAACTCGGAGAGAGGCCGATGCTGGATCACTAGCTGACTAGAGAGATCTAGAAAGCGAAAGTCCTTGGAAAAGTAGTCTATGTGGAGACAAGAGAATTCCTTGGGTTCACGTTTTGGTTAGTTGAAAGTGGAAGAATGAGAAACCCATAGAGATGGAACAAAATGAGGGAGGTAGGAAATACGTTTTGGTCCAAAGTAGGCATGGTTTACAAATGAGAAGATGGTAATGTGCTTTTTCATTTTCTTTAGTATTATGATATATTTATGGATTTTTGCTTGTTTATTATATGCACGAGTGCCTGGCAGGCCCAAGAATCATTCTGGTTTCTGTGAAAAATGGAAAATGAGTCCCCATTTCAAGAAATTCTGATTCAATAGATTTGGGGCAGGATTCAAGTAGCTGAATAATAATAATTCATAATAATAAATAAAAAGCCTTAGATGGTCCTGGTATGCAGGCAATCACATGTCAGACCGCATCAAACTGAAATAAATAAGGTATAGTGAAATAGGACAGGCTGTATCGCTAAATAAGTAGGTTGACTGACATTTAAGTCTTGGAAGTAACAACAGGTCAATGAGACAGGGTAATAATTTTCCCTAATACTAATCCCCCCTCATTTCATTTTAGTAGAATATTTATTTAGCTAAGCAGATAGACAACAAACATTAAAATTACATTTGTCAATTCTCTTTGCATCTAGATGTGGCCATGTGACTGAATTATGGGGTGTCAGAGAAAATTTATATGGCCGTCTGAGAAACTTTCTGCTCCATTTCTTCATCATTTCTCCTTCAACTATGGCTGTTTGCACTGTAGAAACTGCCAAGTTAGACCATCAGGAAATGGGCCAAGCTTGGGGATGGGGCACGGTGAACTGGAAGGAGTCAGAATGTTTGAGAACTTTGTGGAGAACAGCATCAGACCAGCACTGGCCCAGACGGGTTTTTATTTTTTATTTATTTATTTATTTATTTATTTATTTATTTATTTATTTATTTATTTATTTTAGGCAAGGCAACACTTGGTTGACCTCGCAGATTGCAAAGACCTTGTCAGTTTACAATCCCTTTACAATTCCTAATGTTTTTTATTTTTATTTTTTATTTTTTATGCCTACAGCACCTGATCTTCCTAAGTGGTCTCCCATTCAAGTACTAACTGGGCCTGACCCTGCTTAGCTTCCAAGATCAGATGGGATCGGGCTTGCTCAGGGTGGCATGGCCATAGACTACCAGACAGGTTTGTAAATGAAAAAGATTCACACTTTTATTTTGCTTTTCATGGTGTTCCTCACCATATAACGTTTGTAATTTAAAAATTATCTAATGGCATGCACATGAACCAATGTCAAAGGGGCATAGTCCAGAAGGGGCATAGTCCAGAAGGGGCAATAGATAGCCTAGGACGCCAAGAGCAGAATACAGAATGACTTAGAAACAATTTCTTCATCATGTTGGTTCTATGGAATTTGAAACGTTAAAAAGCATTAAATACTGCTATATATGAAGTTAAAGAAATGTGTAGTTTAAAGGTATAGTGTGGAAAGAGTAAGACTGCAAAGGGTTTTAGAGCGTTGATAAAATGTGCAAAAATAGAGATATCATGTCAGCTTGTATTAGCATTGCCTCAGGACAATCTTGATTGACCCTAATTAACAAAACTAATGAATGTATGTGTGTGTGTGTGTGCATTTGAATATAAAAAAACTAACGCTAAGCCCTGTAATGAAAAAGACAGCCTTTAGTTTTTATTTGACTTGCCATTTTAGAGGCAGTAAGCAGTAAAAAAATCATATGTATTCTAAGATTTAAATGATATATTTAGAAGACATGAGCACTCAAAATATGAGTAGCAAATGTTAATTCTGCTTACGTATTTTTGATATCTTGATTCTAAAACCTTCATAAAAGAGTACTGGGAACAAACATTGACTGATGGTCAGTATGTTTTACTAAAAATAAATCTTCATAAGAATCTAAGATACTATTTTACTACTTTGAATTTCAGAGAAAGTATTTCTAGTTTTGAAAATCGATATTGGCAGTTTATTTGAGTAATCTAGAATTTAGTTAATTTTTTAGTCAGCTTGTGTGGATTGATTTGATGAAATTGCTTACCTTTGATAGTGTTTTTGGTGTACTAACACTTTCTTATGGGCACATTTTTAAGAATAAAAAATCTTTTCACAGTACACGTTCATTAGAATAAAAAATAAAATGCAGAGAAGAACACAGAAATATATGGAAAACAGTATAATAATGCATTTCTCAGAGAGCTACTTTTACAATCTTTGCCTATATTTTGTCTACTTTGTTGCTTTTATTTTTAAATGTGTGTTTAATTGCACGAGTAATACAAAAAAAGTCAAAAGATTATATATAGTAAATTATATGTAAGAAAATATGAGTTCCTTCCCTAGGCCCAGTCTTTACAGGAAAACACTGCGCATCTTTTCAGACATTTTTCTCTGCTCTTCTAGACAGATAAAGATAGATAGAAGATAGGTAGATGATAGTTAGATAGATAGAAGATAGAGAGAAATAGATGATAGATAAATGATAGATGGAAAGATAGACAAGTAGAGGTATTAACACAGATAACACTCTCGTAGACACACTTTGCACATACGCATGTACACTCACACACAAATATATATTTCTGGGACTCAAATTTTCTATTTAATAATATGCCAAATTATGGACAAGCTGAACATTAATTTGTTTATTTAAACACCTCCCAACTGACACTGGTCAGTTCTTGTAACAGAAACGTTAATTTTAAATTCCAAATCTGGGGTTTCTTGAGAATTCTTTGAAAAGTGTGAAAATAAGAGAGATTATGGAAAATCTATTAAACACTGTAATGGAAGTCCTAGATAGTTTAGTAAGGTTAGAAAAAATACATGAAGGAGATCATAGAGGGCATGATTGTCTTTCTATATAGAAAATTCTGTGAAATCTATAAAAATGCTACTTAAAAAGGGAGTTAAGCAAGGTCATGGGACACAGATCAACATACAAAAATCTGTACAATAGAAATGATCAGAAATTTATTTACTAGCTTTTATTTACTGAAGATTATCCTAGATCATGTGAATTTACACTGCCTAATTTCAAGATTTAGTTTAAAGCTAGAGTCATCAGCAGTGTGATGTTGATAGACAGATAGATCAATGGAAAAGAATACTGTCCAGAAGTAGATCTGTACATATGTGGTCGTGCATTTGCGGCAAAGGTGCAAAGGCAATTCAGCAGAAAAAGACCATCTTTTCAACAAATAAACAGATCTGGAACATACCCATACATTGTCTCGTATACCAGAATTCACTCAGATGGATCAAAGACCTTAATGTAAATCATAAAACTACGAAAGTTATAGAAGAAAACATAAGAGAGTATCTTTATGACCTATTTTTGTAAACAAAGGTGTATTACAGCACAACCGTGCCTCTTTGTCTACGTATTGCCCAGGGCTGCTTTCTTGATAAACAACAGAGATCATACGGTCCACAGAGACTAAAATGTCTATTATCAGGATCACTCCTGAAGTTTACTAACTCTTGCTGAAAATTATAAGAAATAGAAAATTCAACAGAAACTGACTTCTTGGCTGAAACAAGTGGATCTGCAGTAGCAGGGTGGCCACAGGGTAGTCTCGATGCTGTGGCTCCAAGTTTCGTGGGTTTATTTCATCTTCAGACAGTGAGGTGGCTGGGTACACACATGCTCACTAGGCAAAGCTATCACCTAATGTTAATCAAGAGTCAATCGAGATGATTTCACTTGCTGATCACCCATCATGGCCCAAATATAAGGCAGACATTCTCGCTTCTGGGTCCTTTTTTTATGACCTTCTGGGTCTCCTTCCTTTCTGCTCTTCTGGGTTCTCTCTCTTTTTAGTGGCCTTTTGTGGCCTTTTCGCCCTTTTGTAGCCATTTTGGCCCCTTTGTGCTGGTTACAGAACTGGGAACATGTGCCTTCTTGGGGCATTCTTTGTGTTTCTAAAATATACTTGCAATAAAACTATTAAATCTCAATGACCTATGATTCTTCGCTGCCATCATTTGAGGGAGAACCAAAGAAGAACTGAGGAAAAATGCTACCTACAGATCTGCGCTGTTGTTAACCCTCTCCTTTCCCGCTCCTGTTGGGGTGACACTGAATTCTGATCGGCCCCAACGGTGACAGTTGGAGGTAAATACCCTTTATAATAAAAATGAACCATCTTTCTATGTATTGTATTCTAAGAATTTTAATTGGAAATGTATTTTCCAATTTCAGATGCCTTTTTTCATATATTTAAATGCTATTTAAAATTTTTAAATTTAGAAATGTGATGAATTATATAGTTAGATTTTTCTAATATTACTTCATTATTACATTTCTAGAATGTATCCTTGATTTATGGAGTATTTATCTTTTAATATGCTCTTAGATTATATTTTATGATTTTTTTTCACCTTGATTTATAAGTAAAATTTAGGTTTATATTTGAATATTTCCTTGGGGTTTGATAATAGTTATATAAACTGTGATATTGAAGCTCTGTAAAATGTTTTTGAAGCATTCTTTTATTCAATGAATTGGAATGTTATCAACAGAACTGAATTGTTCTCCTCCAAAATGGTTCGATATGACTAAGTCTTAATACTGTCTTCACCAGGCACATTAAAAAAATGCACCATGATTTATTGGCGTAATAATGTTTGTTTTTCTACTCAATCAAATTAAAATTCTTGTTCTATAGACCTTGAATTTTTATTCGTTTATTAATCTTTATTTAAAGTCCATATTAGTATATAAACTCAATAACCTGTATACATAAATTGTTATATGAAAAATATTTGTAAAACAATATAAAAGCTAGTTTTCTCTTTGAAGGACTCAACAAATTATGTTTATTTTATAAACATTCAACCTTAAAACTAGACATACATATTATAAGCAAAATTAAAATTAGCTATTAATTTTAATAGTTAACATGAAAGCCAAATGTTTTCTTTTTATGAAGGGAAAAGGAAAATACCAATGCCCGCTACACAATACAGGGGCTACTGTGGAGATCAGATTCTCTCTGTCTATATGCAGTTTTGTTTTTACCTTGTCTAGTATTGTAGTTATTTTAGGTTTCTTCCTTGCTTTAGTGAAAATTTAAAATCATCTCTTCAACATGATCATGTTTCTAATGCTCTAGATTAAATCCACTGTTGTCTATTTCCTCGCTTCCTAAAACTTATCCTAGACTGGTAGTTATTCTCTTAATAGATGGTTACAGGAAAGAACAAAGCCAGTTCAATTATTTAAGAGGTTACTTTTGTACTATAACTTTGGTAAATAGACTGTAAGTCTTGTACAAAGTCTAACCAGACACTTCTACTCAAAGATATTTGAAATCAGTTTTCTCCCTACACATCTTTTGATTGCAAAGGTGTTTACTACTCAGCACCCTGAAATGTTGATTTGTAATAAAACGTTAATTTAAACACAGAAACACCTTCAAGATTAACACAGGTCTGCATTGCAGAGGAGCAGATGAGTGGGTGCATTCTGCCTTGTCTTAAACTAAAGATTGTAAGTTTCCCCCCTAAAATCCAGTTTCTCTGCTATAAATGTGCATGACAATATTATACTCATAAAATACAATAATTAAAATTACAGAAGTTTTCTGGAATTGTGGCTTTTCTCTCTGGGTATTTAGTATTTCTTTAAATAGCATAATCTCTTTTTTAAAATATTAAAGTTTGTGGAGCTAATTTAAATGGATGAGGTATTGGGCTATTAAGTGTCATTAAGAAAATAAATTAACACTGATATCAGGAAGCAAGTGTTTATAGTTTCTGAATGATATACAACTTTTAATAAAAATGAAATAATTAATTTTCAAAACAATTTAGGACTTCTAAAATTATTGTACCTATTTCAACATTCAAGATTATGGATATGAACCTTTGCTTTCTGGTGGTTTGGTTGATTCATAAGCCTTTGCTTTTTTTATGCCTGAAATTCCTGCATACTTATTATATAATTATCTATCTATTTATTTAATTACTTATTTTTTTTTTCTTTTTGGGAAAACTTGAGATTAATAAATTGTGCGCATTCAGTATTACCTTCACGGATGTGGCACCAAAATCTCTGTATCTATGTCTCAAAAAGATACATTTCACAAAATTCTCACAGAACTCCTGTGAGTCCTCTCTGGTCAATACCAGTAGCCAGAATTTTCTTCAGTATTGCTGCAAAATTGAGTAAGGACTTCACCACTTAATTGGCCTCAAATGAGGTAACTATTGCATCTCAAGGTCAATTCTGCTCTAAGAGACGTTATAAAGGAGATCTCATTTGAAGCCGACTCCAAGTTTCAGTTGGATCCCTCCCTGCCTAGCCACAACACACATATCAAAAATGGGGTTCTAGACATGTTTGGAGATATGACAAAAAAGTAATTTTACCAGCTAAATCTACTGTGGTACTACCCGAGTCCTATTTAGTATCATTTTACATAATAAATAATAGAGTAACCTTTTGACTGTTTTTAGATATGTTCTTGCCTTGTGTTAGTTGCCTCATGGTGTATAGCTAGGCACTGAAGTTATAACTGGTTAGGAAAAGAAAATTTCTCTGATTGAGGCAAATACTTAATATAATGTATAGGTTTTCCAAATACGATTGTTCAGGTTGTTCACTGCACATGCGCACTTGGACAAAAAGGCAAGTCAGGGACTGAAATTAATCCTGGGATCTACACTTCAAGCCATTTGCCCTTGTAAAGCTATGTCCTCCAAAGGAAGGGGCATTTTTTCCTAATTATCCAAAGACGCATTTGTGCTACTGTAGCTGAGTTTGGGAAACTTGTGTAGTCACAGAAAAACATGACAGTAAAATAACATAAGGCTGTGTAACTTGCATGCGTTAAAAATGAGCTTAGATTTAGTCCTGAGGAACACAACCTTAGATTTATTCTATCGAACATGTAATACTTTAACATTGTATATACAGAAATATTTTAAAATTTAAAATAAACAATTTAATCTCTGCATTATAAGTTTCATTCTTCAGTGAGATTTTCATAGGATTTTGACAAATACAACTAAGAGTATCGGTAAATCAAGTAAGTGAAAATGATGAGCCATCAATAAGAAATGAGTAACATGAAGCTGTCATTTCTGTGGTTAACAATATCATTGATTTCTTCCGGTTCAATTTAAAAAACGTTTTGCTAATGAAGCTCTTCCCATAAGCCATTTCCCTGACCTGGCATCCCTTCCTACATCTCATGCCCCTCATCAAATTAAAAGCATAGTTCTGAATCCCTATCGATCTGCTTGTTATTCTGTCTTTAATTCATGAGTACATTTATTTCTTCCTTATTCAATATTTGTTTAGTGAATGTCTATCTTCACCAGTCAACCAATCCAAAAGATCAAGAATCAGACTTGTTATTAGCAATGCTGGATGGTAGATGCTTTCAAGTTCTGAGGGCAAAAAATAAATGTAGGTTTCTATGATTTCCATCATCTTGAGCTTTAACTGTACCTATGAACTGATGTTTTCTTCATAGAGTTCTGGGGAAGTGTGCAAAGGAGATAGAATTCCTCTAGAAACTAGTAGACTTTTTTTTTTTTTAATTTTGCACCATCTTTTAAATGAAGTAAAACTACTGTCACTTAGACATGTCCTTGTAAAATTTGAGTGCACGATGACAAAAGGGAAGATTGTAAAGTTTTCCATAGATAAGCAATCAATAGGTTCACCTCAAGAATCAGACTTGTTGTTAGCAGTGCTAGATACTGGATAATTCCAAGTTCTAAGGGCAAAAAAATAAAAATAGATGTAGATTTCTCCTGTCAGCCAAACTATCCATTTTACAATAGGGCAGATAAAATATTCTCAGAAGTTCAAGATGTCTACAAGAGCATACTTTACAAACTCAGAAAACAAATAAAATAACATAGAATGAAAGAAATAAACTAGAAAAAAGGGAATACAGATCCTTAAAAGCACAAGACATAGAATCTAACAAAAGATGAACTAAGATGGACAATGAAAATAAATGGCACTGTGCTACAGTCCTAGAAAGCAATATGCTCAAATTAGAAAGTTTAAGAGCTCTCTAAAAGATGTCATCAGAAGTCAGATGAAACAGTATCGTTAGAAAATTAGGTGATCTTAGAGATGTCATACAAAAGGCATACGCATTATTTTTTAACAAAAAGTCAATTGCAAAATGTAGAAAAATTAAGAAAGTCAAAAAAATAAAATGCATCATAATTTGGGTAATTAATGGATAATAAAAACAAAATCCTTTTGACGTTCGCTTGTGTGGGGAAAAAATGTTGGACTTAATTTGAAATACAACTTCTGTCATTTACTGAGAAACTGCATGAAGAAGTAATGGAAAAACTCTAAGCCAGAGGCCAGAGACATCCACACTTAAGTACTTGATGGATCGATTTTATAGTTTATCTTAAACATAGAAAACAAATCAAATTCCCACCCTTCTCTCCTAAATATATTCCCCGCATCTTCTTGGGAAACAGGTCCTTTTATACACATGTAAGTAAATTTCCTAAAAGCTTATCACATTTGAAAAGATCTTTAAATATGAATTTGAAAGCAAAGAGACACAATAAAAGAGGCCAAATATGTATTTAAAAATTCAATATGTTTGTAAAGAAAGTCAGATATTAATTCAGGGGAATGTGGGAGAGTTTATGACTTTGAAGATCTGTAAAGAGGTCACCAAAGCTGTTCAAGGGAGTAGAATATTAAGGATATTCTTTGTTGTTAGAACTTTTAATTTTTAAAAGGGGGGACAAAATTATTTTGATTATCATGGGGCTGAATTACTCCTCGTCTTGACATTTGGAATATTCTTGAAAGATACAATTTTATTGACATATTACTTGCTTTTCTGTTCAGCGCAATCATTGTATACAATGTGGCTTTGAATATTGTTCATATTCAAATTGATAAATACTCATTAATGGCTTAAATTTATGGAAATTTTATGGAGTGAAATCTATCACTAACATGTCATTAAAAAAATTTTTTCCTCCCAAATTTATTTCTCCAACGTTGTGCTATCTCCTAGGCATCGGTTCTCTATTTTATGTTACTGATAGACATTATGTTATATCCAAAACTTCAGAGATATATTTTTACCTCAATTTTTAACTAATACTGACTCCTATTCTTATTGACTTATTTTCCCTATTGGTGCAAATGCTTTTGTGGCATTCATTTTCAAAACCTCATGGAAATCTTAGAGCCCTTTCTCTACTTTATCCAAATTGTTATGAATTTTCAACTTCGGTTGACACTTCGTTTTGATTCTGTCTTATTTTCTTCCCCTTTTCAGTATTCAGTGTCATGCTCTTAACTTTGGCTATTTTAATCTTGTATTTGGATTATTGTTGTAATCTCTTATGTGGAAGTTCAATATACATTCTTTCTTCCTTTTAACTCCTGCACACTAAACCAGATTAAAATTTTAAAACAGTATTAATATCTCTCCTCTGTTTAAAAATATTTAATCACTCTGTCACATTCAAATTCCTTAGCCTGACCCTCAAAATTTTTCACTATCTGACACAAAGTAGTGCCAAGGAGAGGCTTGAGGATAATCTTAATTTTCCAAAGTAAAGTAAGGTGTTTGCAATCAACGTTAGCCTCAAGATGGGGTCTAGGCTGTCACTTTTCTTTCTCATGTGAAACTCTGGTGCAATCGAACCACTTTTGTTCTGATCTCCAGTCAAAATTTCTGCCATTCTTTCTGCATTCTTCTACCCAACATCGTGCCTTAAACTCAATGATTTGTCATCGTTTCCCAAACCATTTTTGAATTTTCTTAAAATACTTAAAATACTATTTCAATTTTTCTCCACTGCTAAAATATTTCCTATTCTTCACAACTCAGCTCAAATCCCACCTTTTCTACAAAAACTTACTCTGACTTCTACTTGATGGAATGACTTCCTTCAATAAATTATTTCAACCTAAATTGCTATTATCATTTACTCCTGGGTCCTATTCTGTATTGTTAACTTAATCTGTTATAAAACGTTTGCATAGGTTTTCACTTGTTAATTCTCAAAGCTTTTACAAGATTGCGTAATCTTGAGGGTGGGAGCTGAATTTTTCTTTCTTTCTCAAGTCTTTGATAGTGGGAGTTCCACAGTTCTGCTAAATAACTTAACAAGATCATAAACCATTGTGAGTAATTAATTCCTATATATCTTAATCAACGATTCTCAGCTGGGAGTGATTTTTTTTTTTTTACTTTTGTGGGGCATTTGGCAATATTTGGAGACATTTTCCATTCTCACGACTGGAGAGGAGAGGTCACCATTGGTACCTAGCGAGTAGAGGCCAGGGACACTGTTAAACTGCACAGGAAAGCTTCCCACAAACAAAAACTCTCCAGCCCCAAATGTCAGTAGTGCTGGGTTTAAGAAACCGTGATGAGCCAGTGGTTTCTGAAGATGTTAACTTGATCTGGAGGCTTCAGCAACATTTCTTTAGAAATGCTATTGTGGGTCAAGAAAAGGTCAGATATTCAAAGCCACTATTCCAGCATTAATGGGAGACGCTCCTTAAGTAATTGTATTAGATATTGGGCCCTTTTATAGGTCTTGATTAAAAAATGCCTACCAACACACAGACAAACCAAAAAATCAAGCCACTACTGAGAACCAATAGCATGGTTATTGCATAAAGTGGATTAGGACATATAGAGGCCCCAAATGGGCAAAGAATATAGAGAAATAACAGGTTTCTCAGCTATATGGAGCAGAAGACCTCTCTGGCTGACTAAGGAGAAAGGGGATTTAATAAAAGGATATTTGGGTAGCTTCTGAATCAGTGAGAAAGTGGGAGGAATGACAGAGTATAATGCTTCCAGAACAATGGCCCCAAACACAGCAAAAAGCTGTCTGAAAATTGCTCCTCCCACTAAACACTAGATACTACAGTACACATACTCCCTCTTCCTTGCTTGGAACTTCCTCATTGTTTGCAATTCCTGAGGTGCTTCTTTTGTTCCAGGAGCCTGATCTCCTGGTCTCTGTGGGAGACAGAGAGAGAGAGAGAGAGAGAGAGAGAGAGAGAGAGCGAGCACAAGTGAGTAGGAGAGGCAGGGAGGAGGGGGGAGAGAGTAAGATATAGAGAGAATGATACCACAGCAGCTTATTCTACATGTGTCACACCAAGTCAGGCAAGTTGTATCTGCTCCAAGAAGCTTGAGTCACATGGCCACATATCAAGTACAGAGAAAGTTGGGAAACCACTTATCTGGAATTTTCAACACTCAGGAGAGATATTTTCCGTCCATTGCCCAAACTAATAAAGGAAGAGGGATTCTTCAAACAGACATATATTGGGCAGTCTTCCAAAGTGACCACTAAAGTGTTTTAAAATTAAAAAAGAAATCACTGCCCAGTTTTAACATGAAAATGATTCAAATAAGACACAAATTAATCATGATGGTTTGTTCCTTTAAAATAATAACAGCAATTTTCAAATAGGGTATCTGTATGGCTATATAGAATCATATAGCTTCCAAATAAAGATGGTAAAAATATAATGATAACACACCCATTATAAGTAATTAAAAAATTAATATAAATGAATTTTTATTCAGGGCATCTTCTCTATACTTATTTTTTTCTTTTTCTGCAGTAAGTTCATATATTCAGATAGTATCGTATTATTGTTTAAGTCACATCTTCAGATTTGAAAATATATAATTGAGTTTGACCTCCTTTAGCAATGAACTATTATGTAAGCTGTGAAAGGTAGAGATTGTAAAATTGCAATTTCCAGAGTTAATACACCTAGTAATATTTCTATCCCTGGGCTTAAGTGGGTTAAAAGAGAGAAAACAAATCACCTCCTTTGTTTTAAGGTTTAAAGGTTGAAGAAATCTTGAAGTCAGCGAGTTTCATAAAGTTTTTAAGAATATCAAGAATCAAGGATACATCCTTGGGGTGGCATGCTTTGGGAGGTGTGGTGATTTTCATGGACTAAAAGAGAGTGCCTTACATCTTAAGCAACTCTGAGAATATTTCTCTCCAGAGAAATTGTTAATTTTCTGAAATGGAGAAAATTTCTTTTGAGTCCCCTATTACCAGTGGCAGCTTGAAGCGCAATTCACATTTAAATAGCTGTTTCATAGCGTCTCATTCTTTGCCAGCTGCACAATCCTGAAAGTCTAATGTGCACCCAAGAAGGAGATTGGTATTATAACATCACATCACTAATGCACTCTGAATGCCATGTCTGATATTTTTATTGAGATGTCATCAGTTATTATGTGAGCTAGCTAAAAATATAACAAAGGATGGTAGAGATTGAAACCATTTCTATGAAAACTTTGAACCAGCCTATGAGTTACCCGAAATGTAATTTTCTCACTATTATATTTGTATTCTGTCCTTTAGAATACAGTAAATGTCTTTTAGAATACAGTGGTATCCTGAATTAGATTCACAGAATATTATTTTCCAAATGACATTAATCTCAACATATATGAATAATGAGACTTTGCTTTTAAGTTCTAATTACTCTGTCATTGACTTGGATGATTTACAAAGTTAACGGCATATAGAACTTACAATATATTCTAAATTCAATGTTTTAGAAAGTAGAACTATAATTTGTAAATAGAATTCTATTTATTAAGTGGAACCATATGAGTTTGGGTTTGGAAGGTCAAAAATGTGCAGATAGTGACAATTTCATGTAGTTTATCCTGTAGAAATTGAGCTTTTTGTTAGAATTAGTTGAGTGAAAAGATAATTCTTTGCCCTTCCATTTCCCTGGTTTCAATAAATTTTGGAGCCTGAGGAGAGCATAGTAAATATTTCAACTTGCGCCTTCACAAAATTATTCAGCTTCTTTACAAATTGCCCTGATGGGACTTAGCATACAAAAATAAATTGAATTAAAAAAAATCCCTTAAAACACTTTAGCTTTTGGTTAAAAAATTATGCAATATAAATTCTAATAGTCAAAAATTCTATAAGACTTTTTTTTTTTTTTAAGGTATAGAGCACCTTCATTTCTGATCTAAGACCTTCATACAGAAACTCTTTCCTTCAATGTTACCTGTGTCTTCTTTGCTTTCAGAATTCCTCTCGATTCTACAGGAAGCTCTGGCTAATACCAAACGTGTGTGTGTGTGTGTGTGTGTGTGTGTGCGCGCGCGCGTGTGTATTTTGACATTTACACATTGCTTTATACCTTTCTGACATTTCTGTTGGATTTTAGTAATTTGTGTGATGGCTTTTATTCCACAACTTGACTCCTTGAAAAACGTCTTGTTTTCTTGTCTTACTTTTTTTATTAAAAATATATGACAATATGTGGGAAATATTTTTGCTCATAAGTCATTCAAATATTAGTGTTCATCAACACCTAAATGGATCAAGAAAATGTGATATATATAAGGTAAGAAAAACCTGTCATTTACAATAACATAGATGAATCTGGAGGGCATTATGCTAAGTAAAATAAGCCAGACAGAGAAAGATAAATGCTACATGGCATCATTTATAGGTAGAATCTAAAAAAAAAAAAAGTCGTATTCATGGAAATAGAGTAGAAAAGTGGTTGTCAGAAGCTGTGGAATGGGGGAGATAAGCAGAGATTGGTAAAGGAATATAAACTTTTAAGATGTGAAAAGTCTGAGATCTAATGTGTAGCATGATGACTGTAGTTGATAACGCTAGATAGCGTACTTGAAATTTGCTATGAGACTGTAACTTAAATACTCTTATCCTCCCTAAAAAAGGGAAGGTAAACATGTGAGATGATAGATATATTCATTAAATTAGTGAGGGAATCCTTTCACATTGTATACATATATCAAATCACCACAATATCTAGTTTAAATATAGTACAATTTTATCTGTCACTTTTACCTCAATGAAACTGAAAAAAATTGGTTATATGAAATGAAATTCTGAAAACTACATTCTGTAAACCCCCCCAAATAATAATTTAAAAAACTACTAGATTTTGTTTAAAAAATGATTAAATGAATAATATATATTTTTATGTTCGTAAATACTTTAGTATTTTTTACATATACAGTTACATATAATTATGTCCCCTCAAAATTTGTATGTGGTTAGGGTGAGGCCTTTATCCAATATGACTGGAGTCCTTATGAGAAGAGGAAGAGACCCCAGGGATGCGTGTACAGAAGAAAAGTCATGTGACGACACAGTGAGAAGACACCAATCTGCAAGACTAGGAAGGGAGCTAAGGGAGAGACCCAACCTGCTGACACCTTGGTCTTGTACTTAGAGCCTCCTTAACAGTGAGGAGAACTTTATTATCTAATTAAGACCAATGGCACAAACGAAATACATGCAATTAGAAGCTTCAGAAAAAATAAAAGAGAGGCCAAAGAAAGGCATTTCCCCAGCATGAAACAACTTACCCCATCAAAATAGGATGCCATTAAACTTTACATCGAAGTCAGATTGCATTCTCAATAATAGATGAAATGAATAAGAAGCTGAAAGATGCATTTCTATCCCAAGAAAGAATGGGCATTGGATATTTCTGGGGAAAAACTCCATAACCAAAGCAACAATCAACTGTGGAGATAAGTATAGTCCAGATACAGAGCAAGCTAACACATAGCCTGATTTTTAAGTAATTAATGTAGCATAAGAAAAAATAATTTATTTGTATATTTTTACTTTGAAGTTGCACAGGACTAAAATATTGAAACTAAAGAGAAGAATATGTAATTAGAGAATTTTACTGGTATATGATTATTTATATGGTCCCATTGACTTTAAACGTATACATATAACCAAAAGAGAGAGCTTGGGAGACCCAAATATGTGACAGAATAGAATGCAAGCTTACCAGCCGTGGCAATGTGAAAGCAATTTTATTGCCAACAGAACTTGGCAGCTACTAAGCAAGAAGGGAGCTAGAAGGGTTTGGGGGGGTCATCTCATCAAGAATAGAGTCAAAAACCATTGTCTTCAATTAATGGAACCAAAATTAGGAGCTTATGCATGTTATTTTAAAAGATAGAGGTAACTGATAGAGAAATAATAATATAATTGTGAGGCCGAGTGTATTGAGAGTGATACAAGTGAGATAAACCTTTGTCTTTTATTACAGGAAGTCGATAGGTAATATATGAAATTATAAATCAAGAAAGAGCTAGAGAAACATGCTATTTAAGGTAATGGCAACAACCACCAACACACTAAATGCAGAAACTGTAAAAGGTCTGTCTCCTCTGGAAAGGGTGAGCTGGTGCTGAGGATTAAAATAGAGACTGTGCTTTGTTATGATAAAGCTTTCTGTGCTTTTTTTTTTTTAAACTATGATAAGTGTTAGTAAATAAAAATCATGAGAAAGAAATTCTCTATTTTAGGGACAGTGACTATAACTATAAAAATTTAGACTATACTTGATTTGCTTCTTTTGTTTGTACATAACCATAAAGAAACAAATCTAAATTCAGACTTAACATTCACTCCAACATCCAAGATTCCAACTCATTTTCGCTCCAGAAGTCAATCTGTGGCACAGACTATCATAGGTGGAGGGAGATGCATATGCTGGTTATGCTGGTAAATCAAATGGCCTGCCTTTGTTAGACATCATGGCATTGACTGTTATCAAACAAATTAACAAACAAACAAAAAACATGAAGCCTAGAACCTTACAACCAGAGTGAATGAAAAGAGTAGATTTTATACGAGGCGTGTGGCCCTTTGCTGTTGACAGTTTACATATCTCATTTCTCTCTCAGTGGACTATATGCTTCATGAAGAGATGAGTTTTTCTCAACACTCCTTTATTTCATGGTGCCAAACACATTGATTTGGGCATACTAGATGCTCAAAAATATGTCGAAGTGAAATCAATCACAAAGTGTAGGTACTCGAAGGATCTTGTAAATCAGCAAGGATCGGCCAAGTAAAATTCACCAAATTAATTCTGACTTAAAAGGCGGTGAAGGAGCCATTTCAATCGCCAAACACACTGCACGGTGCACTAATAGGGCTGCATGCCTGGAGGTTTGATTTCTAGTCTCAGTCCTGAGCTGGCTGCATATCTTCACTGACCTTTAGTTTTCCTATTCGCAGATGGGTGAGGATTTTCTTCCAGGGAAAATATTCTGTGACATAACTTGCACTCATGTTCCTTTGCTATTGATCACTCTGTTCAATGAGCAGGACCCATGCTACTGATCCACTCCATAGCTTGTGCCCTGGATCCTTGAAACTTTGTGACACTCAGCTGGACATACTCTTCATTCTCCCTAGACGCCACAAAGAAATCTGTAAATGTATGATAAGAAATCTGTAGTAAAATAAAAATAATTATTGAGAGCTCTCTCATGAGAAAGTTCCCAGTACTGAAATGATGTTTATACCCCAATGAAATTTATTGAGTATTTGCATTAATATATTTTAGCATGTATTATATGTAGTTTTGTTAATTCGTACATTTTGGCTACATATATTTCTGTAGTTTAATTTATGTAGTGATTTATGTGATTTATATAATGGATTTATATCATGATATAAGATTTCATCAGTATCATGCTTACTGTAATATAATGAATAAAAAATTTAATAGAATTAAATGGTACAGCACAGAATATTTTATACTGATGCCTTTAGGAACCACTTGTTTATTTCTTAATAAATAAAAATAAATAAATAGAGTTTCAAAATATGAGTTACTTGATAGCACGATTTGTGGTCAAAGCTTTTTTAAAAAAACCAGACACAAATATAGTGGACAATTTGGTGACAGACAGAGGGGAGAGGTGTTGGGAGGCTGGGAGAAGGGGGTGAATGGTTAAAGAAATACAAATTATTAGTTGATAGTTGGGCACAGGGAGCATGGCAGAGGGAATGCAGTCAGCATTAATATGATGGCTAAGTGGAGGGTCAGAGGAGGGAGGGAGCAATTGGGGGGACCGTTTTATGAACATTATAGATGTCTAACCAATGTACTGCATACTTGAAACTTATTTAAATAAATTTATTTAAAAAATATCATAAAAAAAGCATATCATAAGACTTTTAAAATGTTATCTAAAACATAAACTCATATAAGCTATATATACTATTTCTTTCCAAAAAATTTTACCCTGAAAACGGTAGCATTTAAATGACAGAATTAAAGTGTCGGGTGATAAAATATACCAGATACTATACTAATGCATTTACATACATACAAAAATGCAATTGATATGGGAAAATATCTCGGTTCAGATTATGTAGGTTACATTTGGGTATGTACATATTAAACTTCAAATATTCAGTCATGAAATCAATATTACTACATCGGATTATTTCATAATCACAATTTTTAAAAATATTCTAAAGAGTTTGAGGTATTTTATATATACGCATATACACAAAGTTTATATAATCTCATATAACACTTTCGATCTCTGAAGTAAAATGATAGGTAAAAGAGAGAAAGAAACATTTAAAAATCCATTTCTACTAATTTATCAACCAAAAAAAAAAATGAAATAAAAACACAAAACTATCCCCCCAATTTAAATTAATTGAAAAAGAGTAGGCTGTCCTGTTAGTGCATTATTATCTGATATTTTTCTACTTCTATCCCATTCTCTACTATCCTCATTAAATTGACCTCTGTCTGATTATGCTAGCAGTTAGGGTACCCGGAAAGTTTGCTAGTAATGTCCTGGCATTGAAGAATGGTGATATTTTTAATTTCAACCTCCAGTGTCTTCAGCCAGAACGTAGCCGAAGGGGAACACGTGTGGAGAGGTGAGCAGAAAGAAGACACCCATGCAGCTGGACAGAGCTTTGGAACAAATTCTGACAATCAATACTGCAGCAGATGCCACTGCCAGCTCGTGGTGACGTGCTCTTCCCAGATTGCGAATGATTTCATTGACTTGGCAGGGGAGAGGTCTTTTAGGGTTTCTCCAATGTTGTCTACTCTTGCTGTTGTCCAGAGGCAAGACCTAATAAAGTGAAAGAAACAGAAGTATTATATTTCACAAAGAATGTCCTTATGCTTTGCAAACTAAAAAATGAAAAGGAAAAGTAGTTTATTTTAATAAGCTCCATGGCCCCTACCCTCTTACCTATTAACTTTTTCTTTTTGAAGTCTTTGTGGTAGTATACAGAGAAAATGATAAACATACAAAAGCTAAAGAGAAGTAGAAAAAACAAGAAAATAAAATTTTAAAAGTGTGTGATATGAAGGTAAAGAAGGAATGTAGAGATGAAGAAACCCATTCATGGATATTAACTTTTGATTCAATTGCAGATTTAAGCATCATTACCTAAGTAAATTTTATGTACTTGTTAAATTAAAGTAGGAATTGGCTTTCATAAAACTTTTTTCTAAAAAGTTTTCAATACATCCAGATATATTGAAATTGCATTTATAGTTTAGAAATTTCATCTCCTTTTCTGGAATACTTCTTTAACTCATCGGTTTGAACAATATTAATTATTATCGTATTAGTATTATATTTACCATTGTTTCATTACAAATTTGTGTTCTAACTCATCCACTGTAATGTCAACTTCATCAACCAAGACACCGCGTCACCCTTTTCTCTTGTATCAGCAGTGCCCCGTGGGCTTGTCAAAACCCAGTAAGCAGTTGTTGAATCCATAATAAATGGTCTCTTCTATAATGTGGTTTAGGTTTCCTTAGAATTAACTGAGATAATTCTCCATGGAATATATTTTTAGAAGTATAGTGTTCAGATCTTATTACAATAGCATGGATATTGTTTGATCAGCATGTTTGAGAATCTTTTCTCTTTTTAGACACCAGTGGTTTTCAAATATTTCTTACTTGTGGCAATTGTTCTTTCAGATATATGTGAATGAGAAATCTCAATTTAATAAAAGAAAAAAAAAAAACCAGCACGTTCTTGTTAGAGAGAGGTTTGGATGGCTTTGGTCAGGTTCTTTTGTCCTTCCCAGACTTCTGTATAGTGATGGCTGGAGTATCTTTAGACAAACAAAGAAACTCAAAGCATAAAATTTTAACCATGTTTGAGAGATTAACGTCTTTTTTGAAGCCTGCATTCTCTGTCATCAAAGTATTAAGGCATCGGCCTATAATAAAATAAATAACTAATGTTAAAATATCAATAGATTCATAAAGTTCTTATGAATTCTTCAGGCATGTCACCTGTTCTCCATATGCCATCTCTTTAAAATAAATGCCTCAAATAGGCTTTTATAAAAAGTACACTTGACTTCTATTTACTGTAATAGGATGCTAGTTTTTTAGAATCAATTCTTTATAAATGCTCTTTCTGAAAGTTCTAGGGGAGAATATTTCTTTGTCTCTTTCTAGCTTTAGTGTTTGCCAGCAATTCTTGGCATCCCTCGGCTTGCACCTGCATCACTTCTGTTTCTGCTTCTGACTCCACATGGCTGTCTTCCCTCTGTGTCTATGTATCTATGTCCAAATTTTTATCATCTTCGTATAAGGACAGCAATCATATTGCATTTAGGGCCCCTTCTAATGTAGTATGACCTCACTGTAATTTATTACATCCTCAAAGACCCAATTTCTAAGAGAGGTCACTTTCCAAGGTTCTGGGCGACATGAATTTGGGGGGAGCACTATTCAATCCGGTACAGAAGTAGTCTATAATTGAATAAGCTCATGAAGTATAATTATGTTTTATAAACATCAATATGAAGTTTTAATTGATAATTCACTTCTAAATGATGAGAGACACAGACCCTGAGCCAAAGGTTGAGATCTGTCCAAATCAAGGTCAAACTCACATGGTTGAAATTAGAAAAAAACAAAGATGATTGGGGTAGTTTGAAGAAGGAGTTTTGTAGAAATAATGGCATATTCTCTTTGAAAACTAGGCCAAAAGTGATAGGATTATTGAGGATTAGAATCAAAATTGTATTTTCACATTGCCTGAATCTAGCTCAGAGAGATTTTAGTTCTTTTAATCACTGAATGTACCAGAAGAAAGATCTTACTCTAATTCTTTGGAAATACATTGATAAAATTAGGTAAACATATTTTTTTGACTGAAAAATTCCAAAGATGTTACATGTGTAGTTAATAATTTTACAATCTGAATATTCCTTTTTAGTGATAGCTGTCTTTTTGTTCATTTATTTAGAGCCAATATTGAAACTCAAAATAATCGTGCTTTCTTTATGTTCATTAAATAATAGTTACGAGTAATTGATCCTCATTTTTAGGTGGCATTTGACATCTTTGAATCTAAAGCGATATAATAGTTTTTATAGTTAAATAAATTTTCCTTTGCAATCCTTTCTGTATTCATAGCTAGTCTGCTAGTTTTCCATTGGTATCTGGAATTTGCTTCTTGATATTTTAAAATATTAAAATATGATATTTCTATTGGGAAATTTGGATAATCGTCTCCAAAACCAAAGTGCGCATATGCTGTATCTCCTCACTAGCTTAGCCAGCAAAGACAGACAAAGTACTTTGGGAGGATGGTGGGAAAGAGGAAAGACAAGTCTGGATTCATTTCAAAGTGGAAGAAAAAAATTGCCTCAGCAGATTCAAAGGCTTGGATTACATTCAAAATATCATAGAATGCCAAAACTGGAAATTATCTTATAAATCATTATCCAATCCAATCTTTTCATGTAGTAGATGAGGAACCTAAATCCCAAAGAGAATGAGAACCATGTTTGAGGCTTCCCAGCTAGTCAGGCGTAGTTCTGTTTTATTCTATCCCTAGGACACAAATAAATAGATTTGGGAGTAGACATGCTTTCCCAAACACCCCATACACGTTAGCATGCTGGTTTAAAGTAAAAGAAGATCTGCACTATTAAACATAGTGTGACATTACCAGCAGTCGCAGGTATTGGTCAGGAGTGGGGGCAGTGAATGGCTACATGAGGAATCAGATTTGTGCAAATGTTTGTCTTTCATCCTTTTGAGTACCATCATGTATCTACTTAGACTATCGTAAATAACATACGAACAAGAATCTGATAGGTCAAGGATTTCAAAAAACTGTTTTTTGGCCCCCGTGAATTATTGTGGATAAAGGTGGTTGATTTTCTTTAGAATTAAATTGAAATACTGAAAATTCATTTTAACTTCATTGCATTCCAGCACTTCCCAGCACAGGTGTCTGCACCTTCTTCATTCGTGGGCATATGTCTCCAAGTCTTATTTTCTACGTTGGAGACATCAGGCAACATAAGACTTTCTGATCTCAATGGCTTCTTACTGTCATGGATTTTTAATCCTGAATCTAAATGTTGGAGATCTATTTAACTTATTTGATCTATCAGGATATATTTGCCTCCTAGATGGATTTTTGGGAGAAATAGTCAGTCAAAGATAATAGGAAATTTTAAACTAAAATCCTCTAAAGACCATGTCTGCGATTTAGAATTCTGCATAATTAGTGACTATAAGTTGAAAATCTGTTCAGTATATGGATTTGTCTTAAATTCGTGCCAACTTTATGAATACCCTGAACATATTACCACTCATGTGCATCATGGATTGTCTTTTTCAGTGCAGAGTGCAAAGAATATAAATAATGGTCCAATACAGATGCAATCCTTGGGCAGACACCAGCTGTAGGACTTGCAAGTTCATTTAAGACACTTTCAAGTTCCTGGTCTCTTCCTCTTTAAATGCCTAGGCTTCTGGCTTCTTCACATCCAGAAAGGAGTAGAGCCCAGTTTGGTCTCGCTTTCATGCACTGATGGCTGAAGGATATTATCTACTGAGTAGCAGTTCTCAATGGAGCTTGATTTAAAGTTTTAAATGAATTTCATTTTCCAGACACTACTATTGTTTCTAGGAAAAATATTACCACGTTTGCAGTACTTTTTCACAGGCATTACTTTTCAGTTTGATGTCCTAGTGAATAATGAGCTTCCAGCTAAATTGGCGAATACCCTCAAGGTCAATGCTTATATTTCAGCCAACCACACTTATGTAGTGCAAGTTCAAGGTAGCATGTGTGGGACATCTGTTTCTTAATGAGATTCTGGCTACAGCGAAGAAGAACACTGTGTGGCTGCTATCTCATCCATTTGCAGGAGTCCGTCAAATTAAAACAATCCCTATGTAATTTTTACTTAAAGAGAATCAATACTCTAGTTGCTATGAACGCTACGTGTGACAGCTTTATTAATTAGCTTTTTCAAATCTCGCACAGAACGAATTGCAATGTTAAAAAAAGGATCATTTGTAACATTAAGCACATGATAAACTTAGATCACTGTCTGCCTTCCGCACTTCTTAGTCAACATCAGGATCCATGCCCCAGTGCCATTTTTAATCCTGAATCTAAATGTTAGAGATCTATTGGACCATTATATGGATGTTCTTTCAGAGGTCTTCCTGCTCTCCCTTTCGTGATGGGAGCTGTGACATTCCATTCCATTAGATTTTTGTAGCTTTGAACCTTTGAGAAGTATTGGGAACCTTGATACTACTGCACCCATTGTCCCCATATGTAAATAAGTTGATTTCCTCCCCAAAGCATTTCACACTATGGATGTGCTGAACTTCCCCAGACTGAACGGACACTTATCTGCATAATAAAAGAGCTACTCAAGAACGTCTTAAGAGACCTTCTTTATCAGCATAGCTAGCAGCTAACAGCTTTTTGGCTAGAGACTAAAGAAAAATAGATTCTTTTCTAATTGGACTCCCTACTACATTTGTTTTATTTATCCTTATAATTGTGAAAACAAGAAATTTATTACAACTCAAATTTAATAAACAGGAATAATATTTGAACACAATATGTCTTTAGAAGATATGAAAGTTTATCCCTGTTTTTTTTTTTTTTTCTTTCAAACAAAGAGAAACAGCAAACTGTACTGGAATGTTTTCACAGCTACTCTTTAAAAATAGACTTCATTTTTTGGAACAATTTTATGTTGGCTGAAAAATGGGATAGGTATTACAGAGTCAGCCTCCCATATATTCTCTCTCTGCCAACACAGAGTTTTCCCTATTACTAATGTCTTACATTAGTGTGGTACGTTTGTTACATTTGGTGAACTAATATGGTTAATATTATTATTAAATAAAGTGCATAGTTTACCTTGGATTCATTCTTTTGTAGTGTACTCTGTGGGTTTTGGTAAATGTATCACGACATATAACCATTATTGGAATATCATATAGAATAGCTTCACTGCCCTAAAATCTTCACGTGTCACCGAGTCATCTCTTCCTCCCTTCCCCCAAATCCCTAACAAACATGGATATTTTTTACTGTCTTCATAGTTTTTGCTTTTTTTCAGAACCATACAGTATGTTGCCTTTACAGACTGATTACTTTCATTTAATAATATGTATTTAAGGTTCCTCCACGTCTTTTCATGGCTTGATAGCTTATTTCTTTTTATAATTGGATGATGTTTTATTGTAAGGATTTATTACCATTTGTTCACCTATTGAAGGATATCTTGGTTATATTCTGTTTGGGGCAATGATGAATAAAGCTTCTATAAACATTCATGTATAGAATTTTGTGTGGACATGTTTTCTCCTCAGTTGGGTAAATACCGAGAAGTGTGATTGCTGAATTGTATGGCAAGAATATTTTTACCTTTGTAAATAACTGTCAAAATGTCTGCCTAAGTGGCTGTACCATTTTGCATTCCCACCAATAATGAATATGAGTTCTTGTTACTTTTATGACTACATTTCATGTTTGGAATTCTCATTTAGTACTACAGAATCAACTGTCTACACAACTGAAAATAAAAATAAAAATTCAAGGATAGATATCTTACGTTAGGTTCAACTTAACAATCACGATTTATCTCTATATTGGGGAGTAAATTTGGATCTTACTGCTTCAGCGGTTAAAATACTTCCTATAACATGTCTCCAGAAATCCACATTGAAATCCTGATCCCCCAGCAAAGAGAAATGCATGCTTTTTTACATTTGATCTTTGTTGATATGTTTTTTTTCCTATGTTCTACTGCAAATTTGGCTAGAACTAGTTTAACTACATTGGTAAAACAGACTTCAAGTCATTTTTATTATGAAATATTCTATTTTTCGAAGTGAGTTTTAAATAAATATTTTATTAGTTGAAATGATTTAATTTTAATCTAACTCATACCGTGATTCATAGTTTTATTTTAATATCTGTCTACTCAAAAATGTTGACACTTTTTTCAATAAGCTATAAAATTTTCTAACTTCCTAATGCTGTGTCATAAATATATTTATAACTTACCATCATGCACTTTATAAATTGAACTTTCTTACTGTTGTTTTCCCAACAGGATAGTATTTAAATATGCATTTGAAATTTTTAGTTAATGTTAAATTTGGAGCATATTTTGAAAAACACAACTCGTGTTAAAAAATGACACAAATAGCACAGCAATTAGAATGACAATAGATCATCAGTTTCCCTATGTTAAAATTTTAATTTTTCTTCCACTCACTATTCACCGTCCACTTTGGGATATCTGGGGTATATTATTGGATCGATGCTCGGTGATGTCTCAATATTAGATGCAAACGACAGCTCTATTTTCCAGATCATTTTTAAAGGAAAACTTTACCGACCTTCTCTTACTATTTTCATGAGAAAACTAATCTTTTCCAGGAGAAGACACTGTTGGAGTGACACTTTGCCATTTTAAATGTATTTATACACTCTTTCTCCCTGGAAGATAAATCATTAATTTTTAAAAAAGAATTATTAATTTATAGCTAAAAGAATTATTAATTTATACAATACTGTACCAGTTTTGGGTGTACGCCACAGTCACCTAACGCTTGTATACCTAAAGAGGTGATCACCGCGACAAGTCCAGCAACTGACTGACACCATACAACGCTATCACAATATTATTGGCTATATACCCTATGCCGTATACTACATACCCATAACTTAATTGTTTTAGACCTGCAAGTTTGCACCTCTTATTCCCCAGAAAATCATTAATTTGACTTTTATGTTGGCAGGAGTCCAACATTCACTGGTGCAGTTCCCCTAAGGCAAAGTGAAGTGTGATGTTTGCTGCGTCCTTACGACCTGTGGCTTCCCTCCTTTGTGTCTTCCTGCCTCCAAAATGGATCTGTTCTGTTTCATGTTCCCGTGATCAGGCAACTGGAGCAAGGTCTCTCGTCCCTGAAATGAGGTGACAAAATGAATCCATGGCAGTGGTGGAGCAAAGGAAGCCCATCTGTCTCTTTCTATTTCTTCATTGGTTTTCAATTCAGAGAAAGAAGGGGTGTATTTAACCTCAGAATGTTCCATCCGAAGTTAAAATAACTGTCAGGAATTACTCATTACCTAATTTAGGTAGCAAATGTTTATTAAGGAAGGAGTTCCTCTATTTATTACTCCCTTTGTATATTCTAAAAACTGTATGGAAGTTATTTAATTTGATTAAATTCCACTGAATGTTGGTTAGTAAAGGGTTTCACAGAAAAAGAGTTCTAAGTTTAGCACTAGGCTTACTTAAGCATTCTTTCTTATAAATGTGTGGTTTATAGAGACTCCAAAAAATCAAGAAAATCAAAGATTTTTTTTTTTTTTCTCAAACACAACACATCATTTTCGGCACTCTGATCTATGTTTTTCTAATCTGTCTGATATATTGGTGGTAGTAATCAATGGGTTTGGGAGTGAAAAACTAAAGACAGGATGCTTCAACTTTATCCAGTACTATGACCTTTATTCTCACTGAAGTGTAGCTGTGGATCAAAACAAACTGCAGTCCTACATATTCAGTATGGGGTATTTGGCAGATTGAAAGAAGTGTGATTCAACAAAAGTAGAAGTGAGTTAGGTGTCTATTTATTGATCGAACAGTTATCTACCTAGCTACCTACCTACCTACCTACTTCTCCTCCTCCCTCCCTACATAACATCTATGTAACATATCTGTATCATCTATCTATTTATCTATCTATCTATCTATCTATCTATCTATCTATCATCTATCTATCTAATATCTATCTATCTAATATGTTGATTTGTCGTGTTGGAAGTAGACCAACACTAACTTGTTTCATATTCCATGCACATAGTCTAGTGGTTTAAACACAATGGACGTGGTCATTTGAAACAAGTTTAAAGTTCAAAATTTACTGGAAGGTACACCAAACACAACCACCGCCTTGTACCTAAAGTCATCTTGTAATTTCAAAAGTTATATCACTTGACACTTTTTCTATTGCTCATATCTTCTTTTAAGCTATTTCCTTTGACTATAAACCCCTCGACCTCCCTCCCCGCCCCCCGGGGAGACACGCAAACTTATTCAAATGCAATTTCATTGCAATACATTCTGGATGTGGCAATTATCTTAACTAAATGAAGTACCCTATAGTGGAAACTGGTGTGTCCTGCTCACAGTTCCTCTTCAAGACCAATACAGTCATCCTCAGGTGCTGCTGGGAATACATGTTTTTGATGGCTCACATCTCTGTTCCTCACTGAGAATTAACTTCAGCCTTAGGAAAGGTAGGTTACATCCTACCAGGGCAACCTATATCTAGCAATTTCTCCCTGTGCCTAATCTTGAGTTCTTCACTTCCTTAAATAGTGTGTTTCCCAAGAACATTCCTGACTGAGTCCCACATGAAATTTTTACCTTAGTGTCTGTTTCTGGGGAACTTGACTTAAGATGGTTTCTACCAAGAGGGGGCATAGAGAGAAAAATTTTAGAGTGATGTCACTTATTCTCTGGCTGGCATGGAGGACTCCATCACTGACGATAAGTGGCAATATGGGATAGCACCTGGCACATCCTAGCAGTAAAGTTCTTGAACTATACCGTGGCGGTGAACTTACATGGGAAGTATGTAGAAGGAAACTCATTTTTTGGTGTAAAATCTCTGACTTTTGGGAAATATGAGAGAAATTATACTTATGGACAGTGGAACTGGGTGACTCTTGCTGAGTACCATTGATTCATTGAAGAGAGAAAATGACAGGCCTGGGTGATAAATCACCATTTCAAGAGAAACTAAAAGAGGGGATTCTTTTTAGTAGTAATTAAGGAAACTTTAATTTCTTGCAGCTGGAGGGCAAATGAAAATGAAGGACTTAGCTCAGGATTTACATAAAATCGCAGAGCTTCAGAGAAGGTTGAGCTCTTAGCCTAGACATTTCTCTTACACCAAATTCACGGTGAATGTTAGGGAGGGAGTGGAACCGTGAAGATTGAGAAGGTGATATTTCACTAGATGCAGATGAGATGCTGATTTAGATTCCACTGAACCCATTAGGTCTGCAGAAGTCACACACACACACACACACACACACACGTCTTTGCAAGCACACACACATATACACACAGTTGGAGTTGATAGTGCTTCTCCTCTTGCATGGATGGGACTAAGGTGAGGCAAGTGAAGTACATAGGGGACAAAATTTAAGGAGGCATTAGCTCTTAAATTTATGCCAGAGCAGGGTTCCCTAGGACCCTGAGCTCCTTCAGGCATCTCACTCACCTCAACCTACCTTGGCCCTGCCCTCTTGCTTGAAGAGCATGAAAAGAACTTAAGTTATGCAGGTGCCTTTCAAGAGAATGCTCATACTTCAGTATTTATCTCCCTTGTTGTCGACCTAACCGGGAACAAAGGTAAAATCTCAGCATAGTATGAATGAGGAGATCTCATCATTCTAAGAGAAGAGAAGGATTATACATGGAAAGAGCTGCAGAATATGTCCGAAACGTGCTGGTAAGAGCTGGGGCAGCATACACAGGAAAGAATCCTAAGATACTGGAAAATGGATGCAGAATATTAAATTAGATAAAAGAGAATTTATGGAAATTGGAGTACTCCTGCAATATAAGATTTAACACCTTGGCAAGGAGATCTGATGACGGTTCTAATATGCTGCTGGGATGGCTGTTTGAAAAACAATGGCTCACGCTAAGTAGAAATGCCAAACGATGAAGGAATGGGTCCCAAATGGGATCGCTAGAGCATATATCCTCTGTAAGGCCAGAAGACTCATCCGCTGACTTTGTTCCATGAGCAGATCCAGAATACACTCCATTTATAGGCAATTGATACAATCAGATTAAAAGTCATGATCTCATACATAGTCCCAAACAAATTCTCACACTTGGAACTTGCCCACTTATTGAAGAATAGGCTGAATGTCATGAGGAAGGACCTGTAACATCACAGCCAAAGTACTGACGTAATTCTAAGACCTTGCAGAATATTGGTTCTGAATTGACAAGGACTATGGACTATGCCACTCTCTTGCTTTCTGCCACAATACAGTTCGAAGGAATCTGAACGTTCCGCAGAACGACATTATCACTCCACTCTGTTGCTGCCATCGCGTGAACTGGACCAGATGAGAAACAAGACATGATCAGTGTTTGCAAAGCCTAGATAAAACAAACAAATGAACAAGCTAAATAACCAACAAAAACAAAAACAAAAATCTAAGAATGTGGGAAGTAAACCCTACCAAGATTCCGGACCTGCCATATAAGTTATGTACTTGGGGGTCCAGTGGGCTGAGGTATGCTGGGACATCCTCTCTGAATAAAGCACACAGTATTGCATTGTACACCTCCTGCCACCAGGATAGAAGCCTGTTGCTTAGTAAGCATGTCTCAGTTCAGAAGGCAGCATGTTCTGCACTTCTTCAACCCATTTACTTAATGACATGGTCTGCCAGTTTCGAATTGGACCCAGATAGAGAAGGAATGGGTCCCAAATCCAGGCTGTGAGATGATGAGCACTGCTGATTGAGCAATAAAACCGGCCTACTCTCTCGTATTAGAGATATCCATGGTGAAAAAAGATGCTTGTGTGACTTGTACAGCCAGCCTCGCCTGGGGGAATCACAACATAGAGACTATAGAATTCTCAGACAGAGTCATATCATCTGTCGCATATAAATATACTCTATTTGAAAACCAGCTCTTGGTGTGCCAGTGGCTGATAGTAGGAATGGCTTATTTGACTATGAGATAGCAAATGACTATGAGGTCAAAGATAGATTCTGTCAGACCCACTAAGTTCTGAAGATGAGTGGCCATAACAACAAAGCATCTCAAATGAAAGTGGCTCATTTGGTGTTGGACATGAACAGGACCAGAAGACATGCATAAACTACCAAACAGAGCCCAGACCTCCATCTGGTCATCCATCAATGTACTAAGTATAATTACATGGATTCTAGCTTGTGAAGACAGCTCAATGGGAGCTCATTAGTGAATGAGGATGAAAGAACATGAGTTCAGTTTAGGACATTTTAAATTTCAGATGCCTGAAATTCATCCAGACAGGAATACTGATTAGAATGAGAGCTATGAAAGAAACAATGAGCAGAAAAGTAGTTGCCGTGGGCTGGGAGAGAGGAGGTGGAGAAAGAGGGAGAGGATGATAAAACGGTACGAACTGCCAGTTATAAGATGAATAAGGTCATCTAATGCATAACGTGGCGACCACAGTTAATAGCACTGTATTGTATAATTGAAATTTTCTAAGAGTAGAACTTAAATGTCCTCACTAAAAAAAAGTAACTAGGTGAGGTGCATCTATTAAGCCAATGGGGAGAATCCTTTTACAATGTATATCAGATCACCACACTGTACACTTTAAGTATCTCACCATTTTGTCAATTTTACCTCAATAAAACTGGAAAGATGAATGAGACCTATGAATAGAGGCCTGGATTAAATATATAAGTTTGGAAATCCTTAGTGTAAAGAAAGCAGTTGAAACCATAGGAGCAAATGAAATAGAATTGAACAGGACCTTCACTTTAGCCTTGAGGAACTCCAGAATTTAATGCCTTGGTGGGAGAGTGTTGGCTTGCAGAAGAGACTCAGACGTGGTAACCAGGGATGTAGGTGGGAAACTCGAAGATTGGCAATGTGAGGCTGAAGGAAGGGGGTTTCATAAAGAAAGACATCATTTAGTTTCATAGGTTGGTAAGAGACCAAGTAAGGTGAGGATGAAAAATGTCCACTGCATGTAGTGAATTTCAAAGTGACAACATTGATTATTGCAGTGAAAAAATTGAACAGATAGCAGATTGAACTGAATTGGTGTGTGTTGATGTGTGTGTGTGTGTGTGTGTGTGTGTGTGTGTGTGGACATGAATGAAAACAATAGTCAACTCTTAAGATATTTAACTCGTAAAGGAGGGGAAAGAAAAACCCAGGTTTAAAGGATGGTCAAAGGAAAAAGCATTGCTTGTTTTATTTCTTTTGTTTGTTTTTTTTTTTTTTAAGTGAACTTTTTTAAAGATGACAAAATTCCAATTCACGGGGACTTCCAACTTCAGTTCAGGAAATAGAAAGCTGGAGAGAACAGTCCTCCTGCAACAACAAAACAACAAAAACAACAATATCCAGCTCAAAATGGGCAATTGGCAGATTCATAACTTTTCTTAAAGTCATCAGAGAGCTGAGGATGTAGAGCCACCAGCGAGTCATAATCTAAGGAAAGACAGCCACCTTCAAAAAGAAACTGGAAGTGAGCATTTGCTAGCCTGGGTCAGATGCAGCCAGACACGGATAAGAATTCAATTAAAAATTTTAATTAATTACAAAGAGTCAAGTGTGAACTAGTAAGAGGATGCGGAAGCACGTGTGGTCCAGAGAAACTAAAGGAATTAATTCTTACATACAGCCTGTACTGCTTGGAGACACATAAGTAAGGGCAGCACTGAGAGTTAAACCAGAGACTCTAATATCAAAGTGTTTCATTAAACCACATCGAAGCTCTCAATTCCGACAAGGGGACCCTCTGAGTTTGAAGTATCATTTACAAAACTATATCTGTAACCATGCAAAGAGACTAAAAGAACATATTAAAAATAAAATCCAATGTTTGCAAAGTTTTATAAAATGATTTTTTTCAAACAGCTGTTTTGGTTATATAATTTAAAATAATAATTATTACTTTTTTTCTGACTTTACTAACTTACCGTATTTTTCAAGTGATGATTTTTAGGGGGTGGGGTAGAGGCATAGTATAACAGAACATTTCTAACAAGATATTGACTGATGATGTTTAAAATCTCAGAGCTTGGGGCAGACTGTCAGGATTCATTTCTGAGAAGAGATTAGAATGTATCATTATAGTTTCTGGTGACAACTGGGAGCGAGGCGTTCGCTGAGATGGCAGAGGAGTCTCCAGAAAGCTTGCAGGGCCTGAGATAAACTAGCTCGTGGGTCAGGTGTTTTCATCTGCAATATGGAAAGTTGGACTCCAAGTCAAGAACTAATAGTTTTGTGGTATGAGTCTACAAAAATTATGTCAAGCACGCTAAATTTTAAAATGAGCTGATGTTTTAAAAATTACTCAGGATAAAAACAGGTTTTAAAGGCTGCTGGAAAAAAAAATACATTTTAAGGAATTTAAAAATGGACATTCCAAACCAATACTATGAGGTGATGAATAAGAGAGAGAAATCCTCTTTAGCTTCTATTGTCTTTCATCTTCTTAGGAACTGGAGTCTCAGATTTAAAAAGGGAGGGTAAATATTGGTTACTCTGATCCAAAGCCTGCAAACCTTGAAGGGGCTATGTGAGAAACTGGTTTGTTCTATTGGCTGAGATTAACTATATCCTTTTAGTTACTGGTAGGATCTGAAAATATGAATGCCAATCATTATCAGTGCTCTCAAAGATTTTGCAAATTTGAAGGACACTAGCAAGTGGACAAATATGCAAGAGCTTTCTTTAGAAGATTGCTTCTCTATTAGAAATAAGCTAGAGAGGGCAAACACCATTTCTCTAAGCACTTTCTCAGGAAAATAAGCATAACCTTCTTCTTGTTCATGATTATGACTTGCAAAATGTGTCAGCATCCAAGGTTACCAATGTCAGTTGTACTAAAAAGAGAGGAAGATTCAAGCCTGTTCAGCAACTTTTAAGGCCCCAGGTCAGTGAGAAATAAACCTCTACCTCCGATGATGTGTTGAAAAGGTCAGCCCTTGTCACAGACCAGGGTGCTTATATTCCTTATTCAGATGATGATTTAACACAACTTGACTCTCTGACTTTCCTTAAAAAGGCAAATGAGGCAAGACCTAAGAGAAGCCATGACTCGTCCTGCATCAGCCGCAGTGTGACTGACCATTCCAATTACCCGTGTCAAAAACTCAGGAAAACGGCTTGCCTTTCCACTTCATCCCAATAAAGCGCTTTGCTTAAATGAGTACAAATCTGACATGCCCCTGTGGGTAAATTAGGGAGAAATGAGGTCTGTCGTGGCTGCTAGGATAAGGCTCACAGCTAGTGGCAAGAAGAATGTTCTGGATGTCTCTGGCTTGTCTACAAGTCTACAGTCCTTCTCGTCGGGGCTTCTATTGCCTACTCTGCTTTTGTGCCACCTGTAATTCAAGTCTGGGATTATCTCTCTGATTCCTGCATCAGAGCCTTCTTGAACAACAAGTGGCTCTGATTTTCAAAATGAACAGGAAGGTATATTTCATAACGTTAGGTAAGTTAATATTTTGTGCTCAGGAATAAATTTACTGCAGGCTTCATTAATTCCAGCCAACACTGGGTGAGCACCTGTTTTGTGCCAGACATTCTTCTAATTATGGTGTTTCAACATTGAATCAGACACAGAAAACCTCATAGAGCTTGAATCTGAAGTATTAGTGAAGAGATATTTCGTGGGAGTAAAATGAGAAGACGTCAATCACCGAGAACCCAGATTTTCTTTTATGAAACCAATAGACGAAGGCTAAGTCAGAGATGAAAGCAAGTGATTTGACAAGGCTTCTTATCCATGTCCTATATATAAAGCAGAGAAATAAAGGCTAAAATGCTGTGCAGTGAGGATAATATTCAAGAATCGTAATTAAAGAAAAATAATTTCTGAATAGCGACAACAGTAGAGAGATTTGTAGTGGCATTTCAAAGACCTTATTTTTGTCAATATTTTACAACACTTTTGTATGTATAACATTGTATTTTATTTGAGAAAAGGGAATAAAAGTACAGAGCAATGAAATATAAAGACAGATTAATATGAATGTGCAGAAAGAATAAAATAGATCAAAATTATGCTCTGCACATGTGAGAACCTTCCTTCAATCTCTCCATCTCCCTTTCTTGAGAGTCCCCTCCCAGGTGTCCTATAAATTGGCACCTCCACTTTCTCACTGTTTACTGAATGATAACCAAGCCTGGAGGAATTGAGGAAACATGTTTGGGTTCTGGAAGATGAAGGTTGAAATTCTGGCCTCTACTACATATCTGAGACATAGTAGATGCAGGAAATGATAGTTATTGTTCTAATTTTACAGTTGTTATTATTATTATTATTATTATTTTATGTTTATTGAGGTAACTGATTAAAAGTTATTATTATTAATTTTAATATTTTCATTTTCCCTTTGACAGGGATTTAGGGATAGGAATCATTTACTTTTTTTTATCCTCAATGCCTATCAGTGTCTGAGAAATTATGGGCTTTTGAAAAAGTTTTCTGAGTGAATAAATGAATGAGAAGACATCCTAGTTATAAATGGTATGAAGTTTACATGAGAGTAGATAGTTCAAATAAAAGAACACAGTCATAAAATGTTACCCGTTAGGAGAGATCTAACAGAATAAACTGTTATAAGAATAAATTTATGAGTATCTACGAATGTTCAGCAACAAATGGGCATATGATTACCTGCACAAATGATGTACACCGGCATGTGGGGGTATGCTGAGTCATTTTGGTCCTACATAATTCCATTAAGAGAAATAAAGGGGTTTAAGTTGGAGAAAGAGTTAAGTTCTTAGAAATACAAAGTACAAAGCTTTACTCTTGGGTTAAACCCTGGATTTGGAGAAATGTTCACTTGCCAAGGACTACATCAAAGTCAAGCATGAATTATTAGACACAGATGTGAAACAAGAAAATAGAAGCAGCTGCTCTGGGGTTCGCCTGGCCTGGTCAAGGCTTTGGCGGGTGACATGTTCCTTTTGTTGGAATTGTATGAAAGGATCCATAGAAGGTGAATAATCTTAATATGTAACTTCTTGATAGATGATTTCTACAAATGGATTTTCTGTCCTTGATTAACAGAACAGGCTATATACATGGGAGCAGCGTTTGGGAAGTTTGCGAGAATAAGGCTCACGTCCAAATGCTTTTCTGTGTATATCATTGCATATCATATGGACTGTTTTCCCAAAAAATGTCAGTATTGTTCACAGACCTGATCGCATATTTTGACTGTAACACTTTCTAGTACGTATGTGTGCCTCTGTGCAATTTATGCTCTATAAGCATTATCTCATACGTAAAAGAGATAGTAAAAACTAGGATTATTACAGAAATTAACTGAGATAATGAATTATTGTGAAGGTTTAATCAGATAATGGAGGCAAAACATTTAGCTCTGTATCTGGCACAAAATTCAGAATCTTATCTCTGTTACTAGTGGGTTTCTCTTCCCATCCGCTAAGAAAGAAACTCATCCTAAGTGTAAGTTATTTGACAAGTCCCTTAGACTAGGAATGTTACTGATAAAAGACAACTCTTTAAAACTGGATGAAGCTAACTAATTTTAACTTTAGTAAAAGGATATTTGGGGCAAAATACTTTTAATGCCAACAAGATGCTTCAGAAATGGGTATAAAGTGAGATTGTACTTAGACATTGTGGAAAAGCAACTGAGAATACCATTTCAGTCTTGGAGGAAGAAGCAATAAGAAAGATGAGATGAAGATATTTTTCCTTCAAGGAAGGCAATATTGCTTGATATAGACTATCTAAGTTATAGTGTCATTATACTATTATTTTATAGTTTACAGTTTATAATATCATTAAAATATATTTTCCTTGATATAGTCTTCCAGTCGACTCTAATCACTATGTAAATGTAAAAAGAACTTGGAATTTTTATTCAAATAAAGTTTATCTTGTAAATTTATTTTGAGAATTCTCTAAAGCTGTCTTATCTAAAAACTATATGTACTTGTTTACATATTCAAATATTATTTTATCCTCCTCAAATATTGTACTCAATATTCTGATAATTCTATTTACTGTATCCTGCTGTTTATACTGAAACTTTCGATTTGAGTGTAACATATCTGAAACTTCACATTATTAGTTCTGATAGTTTTTCAGTTAACTTTTCTCTTTCTCTCTTCTCTCTTTCACACACACACACACACACACGCACACACACCTCCACAAAACCTTCATGCATATCATTCTAGATAATTAGATTAAAAGAATGAAAATAATGAGACACCACTCATATCTATTGGAATGGCTACAACCCAAAGTATCACAACACCAAAAACCAGCAAGTATGTGGAACAATAGGAACTCGCATTCGTTGCTGACAGGAATGCAAAACAACTCTGGAAGACGGTTTGTAGTTTCTTGCAAAACTAAATGTATTCTTACCATATTTTCTAGCAATTGTACTCCTTGGTATTTACCCAAGTGAGTTGAAAACTTATGTTCACACAAAAACAGCATGCAAATGTTTATGTCAGTTTTATTCACAATTATCAAAACGTGGAAGCAACTAAGATGTTCTTCATAGATGAAAGGATAGGCAAACTGTGATTCAACCATAGAATGCAATATTTTTCAGTGATGAAAATAGATGAGCTATCAATTCATAAAAAGACATGGAGGAACCTGAAATGAGTATTGGTAAATGAAAGATGTTTACCTGAAAAGGCTATATACTATATGATTTCAACTATTGGACATTCTGGAAAAAACAAAAACTATGAAAACGATAAAGAGGTCAGTGTTTGCCAGGAGATTGTGGAGAGGAAGGCAGAGATAAAGTGGTGGAACACAGTGTTGTATAATGATTCTGTATGATCCTGTAGTGGTGGCTGCATGCCATTGTACAGTTGTCAAAACCCATAGAATGTCAACACAAAGAATGACCCTAATCTAGACTTTGAGCTTTGGCTAATAATACTGATTCAGTATTGGCTGATCATTGTAACAAATGTACCAAACAATATGAGATGTCTTATGTTAATGTAACATGTGTGCAGAGGGATATATGGGAACTTTTCATATTTTATGCCCAATTTTTCTGTAAACTTAAAACTTCTCTAAAAGACAATATCTATTAATAAAAACATAAATATGATAGACCAGGTCCACCCACATGGCACCTACATTATGGCAAAGAAAGGTAAACAGTGACTAAAAAAGATGATAATGGATAGTGATAAGTACTATGAGTTTGAGAAAAGTACATATACTCTATCTCGATTGATAATGGTTTAGTGCTGGACTGACGTGGTTAAAGAAAGCTTCTCTGTATATTTAAGTTGAACTAATATCAGCTGTTTCTCAAAAAAGAAGTTGGCATCGTTGAGTTTTCCTCAAAACCTCATATCCACATGAGTTTGACCAAATCTGGCTTAAAGAAAACAGACTCTAACTGGTTGTGTTTCTTCTTCATCTACTCATTTCCAGTTCTTGAAAGAGGGAGAGTCATCTTTTTTGAAAATCTTAATTGGAGTTGTATCACTTCCCTGCTTTAAAATCGTTGTGTGACTTCTCATTTAGAATATAATATAGTATTCTAATAAGACCTCCAAGGATCTTTGCTATGTAGACGTTCCTTCCTTTCCAACTTGATCTCACCCTACTTTTTCTTCTGTTTCACTAAGATGCCATCCTCACTAAGTTCCCACATGGACCTTTTTTTTCCTCAAATACATTAAACTCTTTGTGACTCCAGGGTCTTTGCACTTGCTAGTCTCTCAGAAGCGATCTCTGAAGTGCTCTTTTAAATGGTCATGTTGATCAGCACTTGGAGATATTTTAACAAACCAGGCAGGGATAAAATGCATGCTTTTCGCTCTTCTGTTAAATATCCCCATAGCTCTGTCCCTGCCTTTGTTCAGATCTTTAATGAAAAGATCTTCAGTGAGGCCTTTCTTGGCTTCTCTGTGACATGCATCTCCTTTCTTACTTTGGCCCCCTTGGGACCTTTCATGATCAAACATACTATTGCTTTTCTTACAGTATTGCTAACTATATTTTTAATCAGAATATAATCTCCAAGATGGAAGATTTTTGTCCCTTTGTTCACTGCTCTATCTGCCACGCTGAAGTAGTGTCTGGCCCATAATGACACTCAATCAACACTCAATGAATGAATGAATAAGAGCAGAAGGTAATATTTATAAAATGCTAACACTTTTCTTTGTTAAAATTAAAAATGACTTTAATGGAAGTAAGCATCACCTTGTTTGAAATTCTTTTTGAATATACTATGTAGCTACTATATACCTTACACATTTGCATTTTCTTTTCCTAGATTTACACATCTTTTCTAAATACAGATAATGTTTTCCATTCATTCAAATACATTTGGGGCTCAATTTGAAATTTGTAGTATGCCAGTCATTCTGTTCACTATTGAGGATGAGTACAATTTTAGCTTTTAATGTAATAAAGAACATAGAGAAACTAGATATATACTCTTTATTCCAGAGCTAGACTTCTAGAACTAGGTTTTATCCTTTAAAACTTAAATGAAGGATTCTATTCAGTTCTACATAAGATGCTAAATATAAATAATGCATCGACTTAGAATAAAGTCATTTAAGGAAGTTCAGTAGATGTAGGACATTTTCTACATTGATTATTACAGTGTAACCAGGGTAATTACTATTATAACAAAGTATTTTGTCGCAAGAGTCAGAGGCAGAATACTGGTTACTTTTTGGAGCTCTTTGGCTCAACTTGAATAAAGTCTACTCTAGTTAATTTAAGAAAAAAGGTGAATATGTTGGAAGAACGATGAAGAACTTGTAGACTTAAAGGATACTCTGATAAGCTAGACCGTGGCTGGGACAAATAATAAGGCAATAATAGAATTTTGGAAGTGAGTCTCAAACAAATTCTGTTTTACTCTGATGGAGAATTAGACTGGATTGAGGCTGAGGTCTACATCCCAGGGGAAGTATGATTGATCAGCCCTGCCTGATGTCCTGGAATGAGGGAGCAGCTAGTGCTGCAGAGGAAAACAACATTGATTAACAGAGTGGGCAGTGTGGCAAGCCAGCCAAAACAAGAGTCCATTCTACTGGCTGCTTAAATAGGGTAAGGTAGGTACCTAGTGTCAACAAATCATTGAAAAGAGGCATAAAACAAAATTAGTATTATAAAGCCCAAAGAGCAGAATTTTTCAAATTTTGTTTTGTTTTGTTTTGGTTTGTGTTTAGATGCCTGATCATTTTTGAAACTCTGATATATTTAATACACATGACTCAGGATCTAATAAACCCAAGGTCACTTATTATAACTAACTACTCAGATTAAAATTTTGAAAATATAACTTTACAATATTTCTGAGCTTTTGTTTGATAGGTAATGTTGCAGAACTTTTCAAGAGAAAGCATGATCTCTACTTGTTTTTCCTGAGAGGTTAAGTGTAGAAAAGAAGTAAAATATAAAGACCCGTGTCTGTGAATGTATAAGTGAGTGCCCCATTCAAATCTCAATGAAAATAACCCTTCCTTATGCTCATCCATAAAACTTTTAAAACTGTGACAGTTTTAGCAACCTTACCACTCACTGTTAATTCTCACATTCTGGGTAAATGTACTATTACCTTGCTTACATCTGTCAGGTATAAGGTATTACTCTCCCGTTTCTCTATCTTTTTTGTGCATGTATGGTTACAGAGAGAAAGTTTTTTTTTTTCTCATAGAAATAAAAAATATAAGAATCTGTTCTTATATTTATGGTTTTTCTTCCCATTGTCTACAGCTTATTTATATAAATGTCTGTGAAATGGTTTACTCGGTAAATAAAAGGAGCATGGATCTAAATGGTTATACTGCAGGCTCACACTTTAGGCATCAACTGCCTTTAAAAAATAACTTCAATGGGGTCTTTAGTGAAAACAAGAAAAACGAATATTAAGTTTATTATAGAATAATAGTCTTGCTAATGTTTATTCGTTCAACCCTTTTACGTATTGCTACACGCTAGATACTCATGTAATAAGTTACAATTTTGGGGAATTTTTTATAGATGTCATTTAGGAAGCTGTGGTAGTGAGGCAGTTCCTTTTCCCAAACTCATTTACAATTAATCGCAAAATTCTATAACATTGTCTGAATAACATCTAACTCTCAAACGTTTAATGATATCAAATCACAGAAAAAACAAAACTAGATTTGATGTGTCTTCATGCGCCAGACTGCTACAGGTAAAGGCTAAAATGAATGTCAGAGGTAATGAAAAATTGATTTTAATAGAATTAACTACATTGTAAATAGCAGCTGGTTACCATTGTTTATTATGAAATAGTAGCAAAGTGTCCTCATTCTGATTTCTAGTTTTTCTATTTGCTCCTCTTTCATATTAAAATTTTACAAACTATCTCCTGCTGAATTCATTTTTATTCAACTGTCACTTCTCTCTTTCATCCAGCTGTTCTCTTGCCCAGACCCCTTTTGTCACACTATGTTTGTTATCTGAAATATTTGGTTTTAATGAAATTTTACATGTAATGCTATCACTTCAGAAATCAATTTATGTGATATTTACGAGGTTATAAAAATATAGCCTGCTAGCAGAGATAACCAGAGGAGGAAGAGAGGTTAGAGGGTAGAAACTGATAATGGCAGCTTTATACTTAACTTCTTTGGCACTTTAGCTATTATTTTAATAATTACATTATTTTTCTTATCGAATTTCTTAACATTTCCATGCAATTCAGGTGAGTAACAAAGCTCTGTCAAGTTTCATATCCCCTGTTTTTCTGGGCAGTCTCTCTAAAATATTATAATCAAATCGACTCTGTTTTCCTTGCCAAGAACACTGGAATGACAGCTTGTCTGGTGTTTCTATTACATCATCAGTTTCTCCTCCCACCCCCATCCCTTTTCATGCCATGCGCTGTTATTGGCATGCCTTGAGTAGCTCTGTCAAAATTCCTGAATCACTTTGTCCCAGTCTCTTACTTTACCACCCAATCAAAGGCTTAAATCACGAGCACTGATTTCCTCTGTAGCATTCCTTATTCACATTATCTGCCACTATCTTTTGAGATTAACTGTCAAAAATTAAAAGATGGAACAGATTCTCATTCAAATATACATCCTTCTTCACTTTGGGTTTCTCACTCTTTTTTTAAAATCTGATATGTTGAAATTATGTTTTCTATTGGCAAGCATAGTCTCTCGCCTTGCCGATACCTCCTCAGACTTGAAATTCTGTGAAATAATGTAGCATTTTATTTTCCAAATAATGACTTTGGGTTAGTGCATATAAAAGAAGATTCATTTTTCTTGATTCTGTAAGATCCAAATGTTAAGGCAGATCTTATCTGCCATGGTTTGGCAAAAGCTTATTGGCTACAAATTCTTATCTTATTCTTTCACTGACATATCAAATAAATAACAATTTAAAATATTGGCATATGCTGAGATGTATTTTGAGAGGTCTGCAAATTCTCTGCACTGAGTTAAAAGGCAGTTGCCTAGATGGTCCAGATTACTATTACATAATTTTACCTGGAACTGCCCTATATCTGAATTCTGCCAGTGCTCATGCTGACAATGGGGTTTAAATTATTATATTACCAAGAGATGTGCAGATGGAGGTTTTGTGTAGTTTCTTTGAGGAAGCATAGTTGAGTCTTAAGGCACAAAGTTGATGAATATGCTGAAAAATGAAAAAAAGAATTGTAGCTAAGCAATCTATTCTCTATTTAGGTCATGGAATTGATCATTCTAAATGGATTATTGCTTGGATGTCTAGCAACGCATGTCAGTTTATTAGCCTTGTTTTCTCTAAAGTGTTGACATCTGAAGTGAGACCTAAAGGAAGTGAGAAGATTAGGATATTTAAGCGGAAATCTTGAGTTAGGAAAGAATTGATCATTGATGAAGTTGATGAAAAGTCCGTGCATCAGGAGTGATGTGAACTGGGTGGATAACATCACCAGATAAACTAAGAAATAAGCTGAGCCCCATTTAAGCAAGATCCTATACAACAGTTTTATTTTATCCTAGAGGACTAATAAACTAAAGAAGGCTTTTAAATACTAGAATATTGCAATATGATATTGTTTAGGGAGAATCCTAAAGATTCCACCAAAAAAAACCCATGAGAACTGATAAATGAATTCAGTAAAGTAGCAGGATACAAAATATTCAAAAATCAGTTGCATTTTCATACACCAATAATGAACTATCAAAAAAAGAAATTTAAAAAATCCCATTTACAATTACATCAACAATAATAAAATATCTAATTAAATTTAACCAAGGAGGTAAAAAAATCTATATTTGAAAAATTATAAGACATTGAAGAAGGAAATGGAAGAAGATACAAATAAATGGAATCATATACTGTGCTCATGGATAGGAAGAATTAACATTGTTAAAATGTACATACTACCTAAAACAATTTAGAATCCGTGTAATTCTTATCAAAACACCAATGGCATTTTTCACAGAACTAGAACATATAATCCTGAAGTTTATGTGGAATCACAGCAATTTTGAGAAAGAACAACGTGGGAGATATCACGCCACCTGAAAGCAAACTATATTACAAATCAAAACAGCATAGTACTGGTATAAAAATGGACACATAGATCAATGGAATGGAATAGAAAGCCCAGGAATAAACCCACACCTATATGGTGAATTAATCTGTGACAAAAAAGGCAAGAATAAACCATGAGGTAAAGACAGTCTATTTAATAAATGGTGTTGGGAAAACTGGACAGATATATGCAAAAAAATCAAACTAGACCACTCTCTTATGTCGTATACAATAATAAACTCAAAATGGATTAAAACTTAAATGTAAGAACTGAAACCAAAAAACTGCTATAAGAAAGCATAGGCTGTAAACTCTGATATTGCTCTTAGTAATTTTTTTTCTGATATATCTCTTCAGACAAGGAAAACAAAAGAAAAAATAAACAAAAGGACAAATGAGACTACATCAAACTAAAATGTTTTTGCACAGCAGAAGAAACCATCAACAAAATGTAAAGACAACCTATTGAATGGGAGAAGATATTCACCAATGATACATCTGATAAAGGATTAATATCCAAAATTTATAAATATCTCATGTAACTTAACACCAGAAAGACAAACATCTAATTAAAAAATGGGCAGAGGACCCGAATAGACTTTTCTCCAAAGAGGACATACGGATGGCCAATAGACATATGAAAAGATGTTCAACCTCACTAATCATCAGAGAAATGCAAATTCAAACCACAGTGAGATATCACTTCTCCTTTGTCAGAATGGCTATCATTAATAGACTAATAAACAAGTGTTGGAGAAGATGTGGCTCCTTGTGCACTGTTGGTGGTATTGCAAATTGATATAGCCACTATGGAAGACATTTTGGAGGGTCTTCAGAATAATAAAAATAAAACTACCTTATGACCCAGGAATTCCACTTCTGGGTATTTATCTGAATAAATTCAAAACACTAATTCGAAAAGATATATACACTCTCCATGTTCAATGCAGCATTGTCTACAATAGCCAAGATATGGAAGCAATGTAAATGTCCATTAATAGAGAATTGGATAAAGAAGATTTGGTACATATATATAATAGAATATTACTCAGCCATAAAAAATAATGAAATCTTACCATTTGCACAACATGGATGGACCTAGAGGGTATTATGCTAAATGAAATAAGTCAATCAGGGAAATACAAATACCATATTTTTTCATTTACATGTGTAATCTAAAGAATAAAATAAATGAACAAACAAAACAGAAATAGACTCATAGATATAGAGAACAAACAGGTGGTTGTTAGATGGGAGGAGGTTTTGGGGGCTGGGTGAAAAAGATTAAGAAGTACAAATTAGTAGTTACAAAATAGTCATGGAGATGTAAAGTACAGCATAGAGAATGTAGTCAATAATATTGTAATAACTGCGTATACTGCCAGGTGAGTACTAGACTAATCGAAAGGGATTACTTCTTAAATTATATAAATGTCTAACCAACATGCTGTATACCTGAAACTAATATAAAATCTAATATAAAATAAAGTTAAATGTCAACTCTAATTGAAAAATAAAAAAATATTAGAATATCTGATATGTGTTTAAAACATCGTTTTGATATGGGAGGAAAATGGATTTGAAGGGGTGTGAGAGTAGAACCATACACACTAATAAGGAGGCTTTTGCGGGGCTAAGGAGAGATAAAATTTTGAGTGGGGAAGGTGACAGTAAAGCTTTGAAAAAGTGGGGAGATTCCAAATTGTACAGAAATAATTAATAGGGCTGCTGATAGATGAGATGTTGGAGTAAGGGAAAGGAAGCAACAAAATAACTCTAAGGCTTCTGGTTTGCATGACTCCCTGGATGGACATGTTATATAATCCAGGTAGGAAAAATAAAAAGAGATATTATTAGGATTTAAGGGAGAAATCAAGAACTCTGCTTTGGACATAATGATGTTTAAGTGTCTGTAAGGCAATCTGGTAAAGATGACAAAAGAGCTGTTGGGTATATGAGTCTGAACTTCACTGAAATGTCTGGATTGGGTGGGTATATTAAATTTAAGAGTCATGAAGATGTAAATGAGAGTGGATACCATGTGAATGAATGGGATCATAGAGGAGACTATGTGAGAGAAATAATAAGAAAGCAAAGAACAACTGCCGAGGACCTCCGAATTTAGATGTTGGATCAAGAATGAAGAGTATGTAAAGAACACCAAGAAAAGGATGAAGAGGCAGAAGGAAAACTAGGAAAATGGGCATCAGAAAAGTCAAAAGAGAAGATTCCAATAAGTATTCAATGACGTCTAAGGTTATTGAGAAGTCAAAGAAAGTGAGAACAAAAATAATTCCACTGGATGTGGGACATGCAGATCATGGAGATGCCTAGAGATCTTGACACAATATCCCGAACTTTTATTATACGAATTTGTGTGGAGTCACAGTTAAGCATGAATGGGAAGTGAGAAATTGAAGATCTAGTATTTAGAAAATGCTCTTGTTCGGATCTGGTTTGGTGTGAAAAAGATGCTGGAGGTTAAGATATGGTGACACGAGGGAATTTTATTAAAATAGGACATAGTATAGCATATTTGGTTCCAATATGAATAATCCAGAAAAGAAAGATTAATGGCCAGAAAATAGATGATTGTAAAAGTGAAATCTTTAAGAAAGTTACAGAAGGTGGAACCCAGAGCCTGAGAGACATTATTGACCAAGCTTAGAAGAAGGAAGCTAACTGTTGTAACTGGAAAGACAGAATAAACAAGGTCGTTAACTGAATGTGTGTGTACAAGGGATGGTACAAGGTGGTAAATGTAGAATTTTCAAGGAGAATAAGAAAGAGACAATACTAAAGAAACAGTAAAGCATTTCCAAGAAATGTTGAAACACTTTTGATGATTTTGATCAAGCAGGTAAATTGAAACTGCTCAGCTAGTTGTCTGATTTTCTTTTGAAATAATCAGATACTTTCTTGCAATAAAGGAAAGGATGATATTTGGTCTTCTTCAGGGTTTTGTTGTTGTTGTTGTTGTTGTTGTTGTTTTGTTTTTTTACTGAGTTTTAAAGGACAAAGAAGAAGGTAAGGGAATTAAGAATCCTTCGGGGGAGCAATTATAACTATTGATCATGAAATATAACCATATAATCCTTGGGCAAGAAGAGACATGAAAATCAGATAATGTAAGAAATTAATAGTAAGAAATTGATAGGATCATTGCCTTGGATATCTTGATGAGGTGAAAGCATTGTTGATGTGTAGATATAAGAAGAAGTGAGTTAGAAAGGTAAGGGTATAGAAATTGGATATTTCAAATAAAGATATGGTGATAAAATATATATATGTTATAATTATAGGAGCAGAACCTGGAACTGAACGGAAGTAAAGTTACTTGACATCCAGGGGTGCAGGATGGAGAAGAGGTACATGATAGAGACACCCACACGGATTTTGGGCTCACCAAGAGTCAGGAGTTAAAGTCTCTATTTAAGGAGGTGGCAAGGATGTTGGTACATATCAGGATTAAAGGAGAAGGATAGTATGCTTGAAAACATATATCTCAAAGAGGCAGAATTTTTTTTCTCCTAGAAGAGGAACTAGAGGAAGAAATTTTTTGGAAGAAGAAACTGAGAGCCAAGAGAACGCTTTCCGTATTTTCTGTCTTTGTGACATGAAGGGATATGGAAATAAACAAAACAAACAGAAACCCAGCTTCATAGAGTGAAAGCCAGTTTTTAGTTAACGTATGAAGGTGGTAAAATATAAAATAGGGTCAAAAATATAAGGACCATTACATAATAATATTTACATATATTTTTTATTTATCATAATCATTCAACAAGGTAGAAATTATAGTTGTTTTTATTTTACAAGTGAGGAACTCATAGCAATTGGATAAGAATGAATACAAATTTTTCTGTGCCTGTGGTTGAAAATGCTTTTCATTGTGGCAAAGATGCTTCTGGAATAGCTGCTTTATAAATTACATATATGGTGGACGGGAGATAAGAGTTGAGTTGTGGAGTAGAATAGGCAAATAGAAGGCGGGAGAGTATTTTAAGATATAGAACCAGAAGTGAAGGCAGATGATTCAAAGAAGCACAGAAGAAGAAAAACATCTAATACAGTATTTAAGGCCCTATAAAGAATAGTGTGAGAAAATGTTGAAAAACATAGTTTGGATGTGAAACGTGAGCTATAAGCACTGCAAGCCACTAGAGAGCTTTGTGCTGGACAACGAGTTGGCGTTTCTTTTGTCCCATCACATTCTTCTTCAACTCCTGCACAATTTCACTTTATGGCCATCAAAAATATTTTCGAGAAAGTTATTTTCACTTGCTCTTCCCACTTTTTCATTTCCCATCCACTCTTTAACCTACAAGGTCCAAAGTCTCGTTTTGTTGCACTCCCAAGACTTGTGGTAAAGGTCATTTGACCTCAGTGGTTCCAATTTTTTATATGCTGTGATCTCTTACCCTTATCTCAACCTTCATTTTTCTTTAAACAATCTATCACTCAGGAGTCTTTAACACCATGGATCCTTTGTTTAGCTACTAATTCAATGATCCTCTCCCTTCTCAAATTTCTGTGATCGTGCATCTTGCATTACTTTGCTTCTAAATGTTGGAATTGCTTGGGCTGGGTTTAGGATAGCTCCCTCTTAAATCTACCATCATGTCTATTTTTATATGCTAAAAAATCTTAAATGTATTTCAGTCCAGACTTTGACATTCCTAATTTTTATGTTCAACTTCTTTTATCTCCATTTTATTTTATCAATACCTAAATCTATTTATTTCACAGTATTACCTTATCATCTTATCCAGATATTTAAGTTTAAATTCAAGAATTAACTCTGATTTTTCATTATTTCTAAGCTCTATAATGAATTAACCATTTCTCAGTTTTATCTCCAAAATCTATTTCAATTCCAACAATCACTTCTATCTCTACTGCCAGAATATTATTAAAGGTCACATCATCTTGTACCAGTGTTTCTAAAATGGCCTTCTATGTCGTATCCTTAGATCCACCCCAATCCTTCTTTAATCTACTCTTCACAAAATATCTGGAAGTCATATTTGTAAACATCCGTCAGATAATGTAATTTCTGTTCTTTTTGCCTACCATGCTCTGTTCAGTCTCACTTCATCTTCACTTTATACCATCTCGCATGTTGTACTCTAAGCTTCAAACATATCCAGGCTTTCCAAATACTCCCCAATTTTTTCCTAGCTCAAATCCTTTGTTACTTCCTTACTTAGAGTTATACAAGTTCTTGTCCAATATTACAGCACCCTTCATAGTGCCCATAACTTTTAGAACTTAATTTGTGTAGAGCTTAATTCATATAAAGCTAACGGATTTATTGTATATTTCCCCTCATTAAAATGAAAGTTCAATGAGTTCAGGAACCTCATTAGCCTTACTTTCCACTTTATCCTTAGAGTCCGGTATGGATTTTGGCACAGCAAGGTTAACCTATTCACCACTGGTGAAGAAGGGACTTAAAACAATACGCAATTGAACTTTGTCCATGAATTAGACTGAGCCTGCAGGTGACATTGAACAGAACTTGAGGAGGAAGGGACAAATACTGTTATGAGAAATCCAATTGCCTGAGTCCAAACAGACTTTCTAACTTGCCAGCTCTCTCCCTAATGACTACGCTATTACCATACAATAAAGCATATGCCTTATTCCTAAAATTATGGGGTTGTTCCAAAATAAAACAGAAACTTCAACTTACCCTGAGCCTCTCTATTTCTAGAAAGATCTGTTTAACATTCCAAAATATCATATTGGTCTTATTTGCATGTCAAATTGTTTAGTAGATGGTCAACAAATACTTCTTGAATGAATGACAAATCTACATTATGAGACAGTAAGTGGCTCATAATGTAGATTGCTTGGGACAGTACTTTCAAAAAGAATAATCAATTCGCATATAAATTTCCAATTTAAAAAAACTGGAATTAAGTAAATGCCAAACTTGTTAGTATTGTTTACCTAATTTTTATTTTTGTTCTCTGTGTTTTTGACATTCTACTTTTAAAGTAGCATTTTCATTAACATGTTAGTTTGTCACTCATTCATTCATTGGATCCACAGTACTACTGTTGTCTGTAGTCTTTATAAGTGAGTACAGAGTATAAAAAGATGTATCTTATAGTAGGTTAATAATGTAATAAAATATCCTGCATTAACTATTGTCTTTTCTCTAAAAACAATTAGGTATTTATGATATTTACTTAAAATCTAATGAATATTAATTCTTCTTTTGACTTTTTATGACTTCTTAAACATAAATTTGAGCACAGTTTTTCTCTGTTTAACAAACAAAAAAACCCAAAATCATTGAAACTTATGAAAAAACACAACAAAATGCGAATTAACACATATATACATATAAATGTAGAATGTATGTGTATATATTTTTATTTACTTTGTATTTGTATTTGTATGTACATATACAGGGACATGAAGAAAAAACATTCTATATTTCAAAGACAGGTAAATAGGTGACTTTTTATACCCTTTCCAGCCTTGAAATACAGAATTGAATTAGTTGGATTTATTGTCTATGAGTGATGAGATATCACTGAGATCAACTGGGCATTTTCACTTGTTTGATTCAATTGAATCTGTTTTAAAACAGATTGATATTCAACAAATTCACTCAACTGTATGGATGCCTGCTGCATGCCAGGCTTAGTTCCAGGTAAAGAGGATTCCAAGGTGAAAGAAGCATATGCCCTACCCTGGGGCTTTTTATAATCTGGCAACTGAGATTCCTATGGCAAACAGATATATGCACCGTATCTATAATACGAAGAATACTTAGAGTTTAGACATAATAAATGAAAAGATGTCCATGTGGAATTACTTTGCCTGTGAGATAGAGGAATGTTCTTAGAGAAATTTACCCAATGCTGCAAAACTAAATAACACTCTAATTCTAATCACTAGGGTATTTCACTTCTGAATTCAGCTAATGAGATACTCTATTTTATATGCAGATCTACCTATCAGTCTAGCTATTACTTTTCTAGGGATCTGAGGTTATGATTGTGAGTCCTGTCCTCCATTTCTGTTCATTGTCACCTGCAGGTTCAGTCTAATTTGTGTGTTGGAAGCTCTTTCTTCGCTAGTGGTGGATAAGTTAATCTTGCTGTGCTAAAATCCATATCCAGTACCTGTGCAGTTGAGTGAAAGCCAAGTTGCACTCATTCCCTTTAATTTGCCCTAAATTATTTTGTTTTGTGTGACAGCACTTCTGTTTGACTTTTTTCTTTCTTTCTTTGACAGTACTTACCTTGGGACTAGAGACTTGCTATTATGAGGCATCCATTTTCTTGAGTCCAAATAGACTTTATAACTCTTGCCAGCTCTCTCCTTAATGACAACCCTATTCCCAGCATCTCAGCATCTGCTTTATTTCTAAAATTATTAGATCATTCCAAAATAAAACAGCACTTACAACTTACCTGGAGAATCTATTTCTAGAAAGATCTGTTTAATACTCCACAGTATCATATTGGTCTCATTTGAATGTCAACTATGAATTGACTACACATAATTTATTGGACCTATCTGAATATCAAGTTCAAGGTTTCCATACCATCTAAGACTTCAATATGATGTTTTGGTCTTTGTGATGCAAACTGTCGAACACTCCCAACTTTGACTCTTTTCTTGGCTTTCTCTCTCTTCCTCTGACCTGCCTCTGAGTATCCAATAAACCCAAGTGTCTGTATGGGCATGAGTAACAATCATGCCCACGAACTTGCTTCAGGCATTATCAGTAGGAAAAAACAGAGTATTATCTAATTCCTAATTTAAAATATATTCTAATAAATCAAGTTATTTAAATGATTCCTATGTTCAATATGCTTTTAGTGTATCGGTGTAATAATAATGCTGAAATACAAAACACAAGTTGTTGTAGACTTTATAATAATTAAAATCATTATTTGACTTTTGGGACATCTGGAAATCACGTGGACATAAAAATCAATTAGGTTATGAACAATTTTTGTTTGTTTGTTTTTGGTTTGGTTTGTTTTTTTTTTTTGGTTACCACATCTGAGCACCTAGTATGTTGTGAGCACTAATGATATTTTGAAATTTGCATTAAGATGCCTCCTAGTTGGTGAGAGTGTAACCAACCAAGGAATGGAAGAAGCAGTGTAAAATAGTGGAAAGGACACCAGGCTGGCTATAGTGAGGTCCTTTTGTTTTTTTCTGACGACCCAATGATTCTTAATCATTTGGGAGTCACGTATTCCATTGAGAAATTAATTTAAAAAAGTGGGCTCTTTCTCTATAAGATAAATAGCCATGTATGTATGTATATTTGTTTGTGTATATACATGTACGTATGTATATGTGAACTCTGTGGCAATTTTGATCTATGGTCTCTCAGCTTCAGGCCCGCCCTCTATGCTCCGCTTTCTGATCGTGGAGCTGGAGCTCAGATCGCCTCCCTGTGCACTGGCTTCCTGTGTGGCTCTGCCAATGAAAGGTATCAGAGAGAGACTGCAGGGCTGGAGGAGGAAGGAGAGACTCGTTCTCTTCTGTCTGCTTCCTGTCTGCTTGTCGTTCTTGTGGGAATCGCTGCTACCTTTCCACACACTGGTAGGAGTAGCTGTTTCCACAGCAGCAGCTGAACTCAGTCAGCTCCTTTGCCAATGGCGGCAGAATCAGTCTCTTGCAGGGACGCTGGCGCAGCCCTTCTGCGTGGTCTCAGTTTCAGCTCCTAGGAGCCCCTTCTTTAAGTTTCTAAGTTTTTGCCATTGTTACCTTGTCTCCTGCACTAGTGCTCCTGGTTGTTTCTTATAGTAATTTCCATGATAGGTACTTAGCATTTTCTTTGTATATTTTAGTATACTTTACGCTTAGTTAGTAATTTCTTATATTAATTCTCTCCATTCAAGTAGCTGGTGTGGTTTCAGTTCAATAGACGCTGACCGATAAATATTCTCAAACAAAATTTTTTTCTTGACTTTTCAGGAGGGTAAATGATCCTAGGTTACAAAGTACTTAGCCAGTGGATCTCTAAATCCATGTTGATCTAAAATTTGGTGATTCTTAGAGATGTGTGACTGGGGACATGATAAAGACAGAAAATGATCAATAAAAATATCTGTGAAAATATGAGAAATGATTGCGAAGACATAAAGAAATCATCAAGTCCATGCTGTACCTATTTTGAAGCAGAAATGAATTTCAAACAGAATTGATCGTTTATAAGAAAATGGAAGAGAAATAGGAAAATTTCGTGTGATGGAAGTGGGGGTGTAGTCTTGGCATATGGTCTGTAGGAACAGAGTACAGATTTTGACCAGCTGAAGGCAACAGGAAGCAGATGAGTGAAAAACATAATATCTTTCCAGAAAGATATTTTTATAAATGCAAGTGATGGAACTGCAGAATAAAATTTTTAAAAATAACCAGTCACCTGTAAAGTCGCTCTTGATATGCCGCAGTATTTCTTATCACAGCAATACAGTTGCTCAAATTTAGAACCCAAAATGGATTTCCTACAAGACTCTGGCAGTAATTCCCACACATCCGTAACTGTCAGTAGAGTAATTGCATTGTCACTATTAGGAGGTTATTATCGGCACATTGCTTTGTAGGAGAGGAATTTCCATTTGTGACATCTCAGTTTTCTTAATCCCTTCACCTACTCTGCCAAATAGGAAAAGAGTCGCCACAGAGAGATAGGGTTAGAGGCCAGGGGTTGCAAAAAAGTGAAAACAAAAAGACCAGCCCCTTTTGTCTAAGAGCCCAATTCCTAATAAGGAAGACAGAATGCAAATTAATAGAACTTGAATAATCCCCATGAGAAAGCAAAGGGAGAAATTAGTGCTGGAACTAGGGATGGTCTAGTCCAGGGCACACTAGTGGCAGCTCTCTGTCACCATTCTCATTCTTCTTCCAAATATGCCCTCATTTCTGGGGACAAACTGTATCTTTGTCACCACTCTCACTGCTACAAGTGACTGCGTGCCCTCCATCTCTTCCAAGTGTTTAGGGATAAGAAGAACTAAGTGGAAAAACTTCCTTCTGCCCTTTAGTCCAAATCACTGGGGATGGGGCTGAGTTCCATGGGACCATCCTTAGGTTGTCATAATTCAGAGTCACTGTCGCTAAATGTGTTTCTTCTCCCTTAACTATTACTCAAGTGAAAACAAACAAACAAACAAATCCCCCAAAGCAAAGCAAAACAAAACAAAAACACAAAATGAAAAATTCTTAGAAGGAAACTTAATTAGTTCATGTATGACTGCAAGAAAAGAAAGAAAAACAAAGAAAAACAAAACAAGAAAAATAAAACAAATCCAAAACACTTCACTCCTTCTTGATGACAAGGGAAAGGAAAATGAGCTAATTCTATTATATCAGAGACTGGCTTATTTAATTTCATTTTATTTGTCCCTACCGATTGAGGAGCGGGTGCTGCCATTGCCTTTCTTACCATGTTTTACATTCCTTCCTGCCTCTTTCTCGCATCAGCTTTCTTGAGCCACAGCATAGGTCCATGCATAGCAAGGTCCATGTGTAGTCCAACATGGTAATCTTGGGTCGCTTGTGATTATTAGAATGTAAGTTGAATTTAACAAGAATTTTTAAAAATTTTAGTTTCTCCTTTGCACTAGCTAAGTTTCAAGGGTTCAATTGCCCTGTGTGGCTAGTGGCTACATGTTAGACAATATGCTTCCGATATTTCCATGTTTCATGGGATATTTCCATCATCCCAGGTGATTCCATCAGTGTAGGCTCTATAACATCAACCCAATTGCTATTCTGTAAAAGTGTCTTTTCTCCACCTTTCATCCCTATGAACCTAGTGTAATAAAAATTAGTGCTTGTAACAAATTATTATTATTTTTTCCAGTTGTCACAGTAGAATTTCCATGAGAGGAGCAGAGGCACATTATTAACGTCTCACGCCATTTATTCAAGGCCTTATCACTGAAGGGTTACACTGCAGAATGAAAGACAAGTTGTTTTTTAAAGCCTTGAAACAAGATTTGGGAATTGGTTGCAGGAACTTGCCTTATGAAGTAGTAGTGCCACCAAGTGTCGGGTGAAAGAGGTTCAAATTTTTGAAAAATATTTGATGAAAATTTTTATTTAAAAGAATTAACAGAATTAACCAGAGTTCCATTAAGCCTGCATAAGTTTATGTTTTGAAGCCTTGTATGCATATTTATTTATCATAGATTTTATAATATCATAAGAATGGATATAGTTGCAAATATACTATACTTAATATCTTTTTATTCTAGATAAAAGAGAGAGACAGTATAACAATTTGAAACAGCTTGATGATTTTGTCTCCTTTACCTTGGGTTAAGGACTGCGATTATGTATGGCATGCATCCAAGAAAGAATGAATTATTAAACAGAGACATTGCCTATGCTCGTCTGCATCTTTCTCACTCTTCTTCATTTCTCAAATCCTCACACCCTAACTTCCCTTCCTCCCACAGGGATTGTAGATCACAGTCTGCCTCTGTGGAGATTTTCATCCCAAATGTAACGAATGTGCATTTTATTATTAGAAAAAAATATATATGTAGACAGAAAAATGCAGGATTTTATTTTCTGTGTTGTTTTTATCATAGATTGAGGGAGGAAAAGTCTACTGGTCTCTTTACCTTATTTATAACTGCAGCAAAAACCTATTTTACTTGTCCTCTGTTGCCATGGTTACAAGCTTTCCTATTTCAACAGGTCAGTACAAGCTTTCAGTTTACATAAGGTCATGGGTAATTTATCTTAGCATTGTACAAACAAAACATCAGCTCTTCTCTCTCCTTTAAAAAATAATCTATCAAACCCCTAAAATCACAATTAGTTTTGATTTCCATAATGTATTATTCTCATTCTTATTCTCTTGTTTGTGACTTTGTACTCCAAAAACAAAACAACAATGACAAAAAACAAAAACAAAACAGGTTTTGGCAATAAAGCAATCTCAACAATTCTATGTGCCACTAGTGTTCTAAACTGGCAATTTTGTTAATAATACCACATTTGTTTTATGATAAGTATATTCACCAAACCTAGCATTTAATGAGACTCCACTTAAAAAGCAAGTATAATAGATCAGATGGCAGGAAGTTGGCCAAGGTTTAATTCATCTACTGGTATATAATTCTCATTGTTCACCAGCTACAGGTATGTTGTTATTTTTCTTATGCCCAGTAAAAGAGAATTCGGGAAGTCATAATACTAACTGATAGTATAGTCAGTTAGAATTCTGCTTCTTTGGAGGCAAATGATTTTGAGTTGGAATGATGAGGGAAAAGGAATGAGAATCCTTGTGAGTAAAGGCAGAGGGAAGATTTTCTATTATGCGGAAGAACTATGGTACGAAAAGGTTAAAACATATACATACACATGCACATGCACATACACATACACGTAATTCTTTCAGCCTTCATTATATTCTATCTGTATTTTTCCTTTGTATAATACAGGAATCAGGTAGGTAAAAAAGGGTGAAAATTAAGGACTGGTGACCTGGAGGGCCTGATTCATATAAAAGTGTTCAGATTGTTTTTTTTTTTTTCACCTTCATAGTAGCTAAGTAGATAATATAACTATACATCCCTGCATGCCTGGGACAGTTATGTTTCATGCTTGTTGTCACTCTTAAAATTGTCTCAGTTTAGATTCTAAATCACTAACAAATTCAACATTGCAAGGGAATCCATTTCGATCTGGGGGCCGGTTTGAAATCCCAGTACTAAGGATTCCTCATTGTGATGAATGATGACAGGTTAGCAAAAATTCTATCCTAAAACTTAAGCATGTTGTGAACAAATTTTAATGTGAGAAATGTCATTTCTCTGAAAAAGAGAAATAGTTTCAATAGCATTGCTTCGTTAGAAATAATTTATTCAATTTTTTCAATTACTCTCATAGTTGATAGTATTTGTGAATTTTTCAATTCTTCATGATTTGTTTAAGTTGATTAAAATAGAATCTTCCAGTACATTCATAGTGCTAATGTCTTCTGAACACCTCTGTCTGTTGTCATTATTCCTACTTTCTCCTCTTGGTCAGCTCAGTACCTTTCAAACTCTTTTTAGACATCAGACCCCCTTTTACATTAAAAACTCCACTTATAATGGCAGAGATGCTGTGATTGAAATATAAGAAGATAGAGGATAGAGCCTCCAAGATGTTCTTATTCTGTATCTTTCTGGTCTACCAAGTTTCTCTCCACCAAGATGGCCCCAAGGCGATCTCAGAACTGTCAGGCTCTGAAAAAGCAATTTCAAAGAAACACCAATAGTCAGAAAAATACAGACTATAAAGTCAGATTTTGATTTGAATCCTGTCTCAACACTTAGAAGTTGTGTGTCCCTAGATGTAGCTTAAACTTGATTAATCCTTGGTTAACTTGAGATGTAGGGATGGTGTACAGAATTAATGACAAAATTTAGTGTTCCTAATGCACGTAGATGATTTTCAAGGGTTGCATTTCTGCCCTCTACATTTCCCTTCTTACATAAGTGATTCTCACCCTGCCTGTGAATCAGAATCCTTTGTAGATCTAAATAAAAATGTTTATACTCAAAACCTACCGATCAAAGATCTTTAGGGTTTAGATCCATAAATCTGATTATAAAGCCATAAGTTGGCCACTGTTAAGAACGTCTGCTCTGTTTGCTCTTATACAACTATTTTTCTCTATCTGAAGTCTATGCATTTATCAGCTCTGACTCTTTCCCTAAGCCTACTTGAGAATTTATCTTCAAATGATAAATTGGAAGAGAACACAAATCGCTCTGGGTTTCCTTCTCTCTCTTTCTCTTTAATTCCATTCTTTAAATCTTTCTGGGAATAATATTCCCAAGGTACTATATGTTATGATCACATCACTTCCTAGATCAAAGAACATTTAAATGGTTTCTAGTGCTTACCAAACAAAGCACAAAGTCCTTAGCATAAACTTCAGATATAAACTATAATAAATTATTTGGAGAAGTAGAGTATGTAGGAGAGTAGTTAAGTGGCATTGCCATTTAGTGAGCAATCTGAAATTAAACATTTTATCAAGTTGTATTTTCTGATGTCTCAGGATAGCATTAATGGCTTTTGTAAGCAATAAAGTGAGACATTTGTCTCTTTGATATATATATAGAAATTTTTTCACTTTTATCTTTTACTCAAGCTTTGCCTACTCATAAAATGAGTCTGTTCAACACTTCTCCAGTTACATTGTCATTAGATATATAGAAATAAGTATTATTTATAACTCTATGAATTAATAATCCAATAATTTTGATTTCTGTTGAAAAATATACATTTTTCTTTTTTTGTTGGGTTTATTGCCCTCAAAGATGAATGTCCAAATCTCCAGAAGAAATAAGTAAATTCTTGTCTTGGAACTTCTACTGCACGTGGTATATCTTATCTTAGTATTTACGACAATGCAGTGAACTTAAATGAATATATAATTATCCTCTCCTACGAAGCATAATCGATATATATCAGATTCATAATAATTTTTAACAATGTTTTGGTTGAATAAATACATAAATGAAAGTAAGAACAGTCTTTACACATGTAACTTAGTTCTATTGTGTGCATTCCTTGGGTTAAGGCACTGATGTAGTATTCTACATAGTATAAGAAATATGGTTTTGAGATGAGTTTAGTATTAATGATGCTGAAAGCCTTTCTACCTTCATTTTACTCTAACTAAATAAATTTTTAATGTACAAAGCATTCAAGGTGTAGATATAGTTGCAGGTGAAAGTACACACCTTTCTTGATAATTTGAGGCCTACTTATAAGTCCCATGTTGTTGAAGTGCATCAAGCATTCTCCATATGTATATGTCTTACACATACATATTTATTATTATTATGATGTCATTATATAATTATAGACTAGACCAAAGGAAAATTATTGCCTGTTTTCTTCCTATGTTTAAATGCAGAATTCTGTTGCTATACATATGGTTTAGAAATACACAGAGGTATTTCCTATAAAATTGTACCTAAATACAGATTAAAGGTGTGTTTTAAAAGTTACTACCTTCTAAAATAGAGACGACGTCCCATCATTCTCTATTCTCTCATAAAACTTATTATTTTGTTTTACTTTCTACTGTCTTACATAATAGAATCTATTTTAAAGCAGATTATTGAGCTATGGTTGATATACAATAATAAGTACATATGTAAAATAGAGTACAGATTGCTTGATTCCATTTATATACATAAAATATAAATTCTACTTCTCAGAGTGAACTATTTCATGATATTATCTATTCTCTGTCTTTATAAAAGAAAGTAACTATTATTTGTTCTAAAAATATATGTTTTTTTAAAATTTTATTTTACTTTTAGTTTCAAGTACACAGTACATTGGTTAGACATTTATATATAAATGATCCCCCTAAGTGCTCTTTCTCTCCTCTGGCTCTCTACCTAGCCATTACATTACTGCTCACTGCATTCCCTATGCCATGCTCCCCATCCTCGTCATCATCTATCGACTTCTAATTTGTACTTCTTTAACCTTTCACTGCACTCTCCCAGGCCCCCAACTCCCCTCCTCTCTGGCCTTCACCAGATTGTCCTCTATATTTGTGAGTCTGTTTTTGATTAGTTTGTTCTTTTTGTTCCTTAGATTCCATATATAAAGGAAATCATATTGTGTTTATCTTTCTCTGTCTGACTTATTTCACTCAGCATAATAACATCTAGGTCCATACATGCTGTTACGCATAATAGGATTTCATTTTCTTTTAATGGCAGAGTAATCTTCCATTGTATATATGAACCATAACTGTTAATGGGCATTTAAGTTGCTTCTATATCTTGGCTATTATAAATTTTGCTGCCATGAACATTGAGGTGTATAAGTCTTTACGAATTATTGCTTTGGTTTTCTTTGGATAAATACCCAGAAGTGCAATTACTGGGTCAAAAAGTATATCTATTTTTAATTTTTTGAGAAACTTCCAGACTGTTTTCCATAGAGGCTGTACCAATTTGCAATCCTCACAGTGAGATACCACCTCACACTTTCAGAATAGCTATCATCAATAAATCAATAACTCAAAGAACAAGTGTTGGTGAGGATGTGGAGAAAAGGGAACCCTCATACTATTTAGCCATCTGAAAAAAATTGATTAATAATATTTTTTCAAAGAGGTATGCAACCCTCAGCCAATAAAGAGGAGATAATGTGAGGTATTTGTGCATTTGTAAGTGTATGTTTGTATATTTTTAATTATTTTCACATTCCAAATGTATTTATTTGTTAGGCATCACTAATGTGTCCTATTTGTGGGTTAGGAAAGCAAAAAAGTCTGTGATAGATTTTGTTACTGGTCAGATTAAAGGTGACAAACGTGTTTTCGTTTAGAGGTCTGTCCATTAGCCAACAAATGCCATTTCAACCCATTTTAAGTCCAGGGCATTGCCTGAAGCGTAGATTTTAAACACATGTATGCTTTTTTTCTTTTTCTCTTCCTTTTGTAGGACTTCTCTTGTACCCTGGGGCCCTCAGACAGAAAATCAAACAAACTAACAAGAAACCTAAGCCATTTCAATTGACATTGTTTTGTCATTAAAGATTTTGCTTTTCACTGACGTTACTCACACTGTTCACCAACCTGGAATTCAATGAGGAGTGAAATAAATGTCATGGACCAGGAAAGCTGTACTAAGGTTCCAAAGGAGAATTTATATTTGGAAGGGAGGTGTAGGAAATACTTTGTAAAGAATAGAAATATAGGGCTTTATAGCTAAAGGGAAACATAAAGAGCGTGTTCCATTTGTGCTTTAACGGAGAACCATAGATTATTCTAGAATGAAAACCTGCCCTGCAACGAGGGGAGTTTCTCAGCAGAGCTCCAGGCTGAGATGGGTCTTTCATACTTTTAGACACATATGGATAGACTATGTAATTTTTATGAAAGAAGTTTAGCCTTCTTTCTAATTAAGTATCAAAGCATAAATAACAAGAATATCGTCTAATTCTAGATTATATAATTGTTTATGTACAAAACTCAGGAGAATCAATTCAACAATCATGTTAATTAATGTAGATTATAAGAAGCGATAATATTTTAAGATTAATAGCCAAGTAGATAGTAGAATGGAAGAATTAAACTATTCATAATATGAAAGAAAAGTTACTTTGAATAAACTTAAGAAGACATGTGATAAATACACATAAATACACATTTTTCCATACACACATACGCACACACACACACACACACACACACAAACACACACATTCATGCTCACCATTACTGAGGAACTTTAAAAGATGATTTGAGTAACTAACAAATGACTTGCCACATCAGCATATTGGAAGACTCAGTTTTGTAAAAATGTAAATTCTATCCAAAGTTCTACATTCTTAACACAATTCTGAGAAACATTTAGTTAAAGTCTTTTGTGAAAGAAAGAATCATATAAAAGTTATCCTAAAATTAATTTGCCAACATAAATGGGTGAGAGGAGCCATTAAGTAGTTAAATAACAAAGGAAGAAGAGTAAATTTACCTGATTGAGTTATAAATCATGTTTTTAAACATTAATTGTTAAAAATATTATTGTAGTGACAAAGAATAGACAGATAAATAAGTGTAAGAAATTATTATGTATTTATATTTATTTAATGTATATATAATACAAAGTATGAATATATTTGCATTTATTTTTATAAACGCATGTGTATACATATGCACATATATAAATTTTGTATATAATTAGGATAATATTTTGATCATTGGGAATATGTAAATTGCTCATTAAATTATGTTGGTTAAAAGTGAAAAAATAAGACTTAGATAAATTAATATTTACAAAAATTTTTAAATGACACAAAAAACAAAGAAAATTTATAGATTTGACTTAAAAATTTTAAAACTTTAACATGTAAAAAAAATGCCATATCTGAAATTAAATGAAGAAAGAGTTACAGAAGATAATTTTAAAACACAAAAGGTTTAATGGTCTTAATTTATTAAGATGTAATAATATTAATTAATAATAAAAGTAATGAATAACCTACAAAATAGGAAGTTGCCATAAAGTGGCAAAAGCACATTAAAATATTCTCACTAACTAGAAATTTTAAAAGAAAATCTTCAGTTTTAAACAATATTGGAAGTATATATTTACACGTCAATTTGGTAATTTAAAAAAAACACAAATTTTATGATGAGTATAACTTGACGAAATAAGCAAACTCATACAATTGAAAATTTAAGGTTCTATGAAGTGTCTGAAATTCATTTTATTAATATTTAAAAAATTTTTACTTCATTACTTGATCCAAAATTCCAAATCTAAGAACTACTAGTAAGAAAATAATCAGAGAGTTGTGTAAATATGTATGTGTATTTCTTTGCAGCCTTATTAAATCGTAAACAGATAGAGGGGAAATGATAATAGAAAACTAGTTAACAAAAGCTACATTTCATTAGGATAATATGTATATTTATTATGATGAAACCAAATAGCTATCGTTAAGTGAAAATGCAGTTATAACGATATCATCCATTTTCTATAGAAGATCATAGGAAATTTTCATGAAAGATATATACTAAAATATGAATGATATTTTTCTTTGGTGAACTTTTATGTATGTATTTTTTTGGTTTACCTGCTATATTTCTTGTTTTCTACAAGGATGTTTTACTACTGTTAATAGCAGAATAAAAATAACAATATGAGGAGAAAATATCCTTTCAACAAAGAACTATTTGCTTTCTGTTTTTTTTTTTAAGATTCCCTATACACATTTATTTACTACTAAAAATTGAAATAGCACATCAAAAAAAATTGTTACATTCAAATCTTTGAAAACCAGAGAATCTAGTTAGTGCGCCCCACCCTAATTATGCTATAGCCAAACTCAATGTTTTCTTTTTTACATTCCTTTCACAAAAGTTACTTGCTTCTAATTCTTGATGTTTGGTTTCATCATTTTTGGTAGCAGCTGTATCTCTACAAAAGATTTATTATTTTACAAACTCAAGCTATCTATTCAAATCCTTCCCTTAAATATTGGCCAGTCCAAGAGAGGCATAGAGCCACCAAGGGACATATAACATTCTTGGAACTTTAGATAACAATGAAAAAGACATTATGCAAGCCACCTCGGCTAGCATAGCAAAATTTAAGAAACACTATCAATGCAAAGAAGTAAGCTAGCAAATTTTAATAAACGGTTTGCCCTGCCATTCTTATCTCTCTTGCTCATCTTTCAGGCTTCAATGTCACTTTCAAAGAAAAAAACTATTGGTGATCACTCTATTCATTCTATGGTTGCCAGTTATTTTGTCTTAGCTACGTTTTTACCATTTTTAACGTTTTCCACAGACTGCAATTTATTTATTAAAAAATTAAATGAATGGAGGACAGAAAAAAATGGATGGATTGAAGTACAAAATCAAAAGGGAGGGCCATAGGAAGAATGGATAAAGAAAACAAAGAGATAAGCTGAGACAAATACAGTTATGAGAAACAGTTCAATATAAAATGCTCATTGCTAAAAAAATAAAACAAATATTAGGGCACTCCTCTCCTACAGAATCCAGTGAATTTTACACAGATGCTTGGCCACTTAAAGGAACTCATAAAACTGGAAAATAAACAGAGTATACTTTGAATCACCCAGTTAAGTGGAAGGATAATATCATGGTAGAAATTTTTGGATATGAAAATATAGAATGAAATGAAGACATATATTGATATGTCTTCGCTGGTAACCATTTCCTCTGAAAGCCTAAGTTTTTAAAGATGACCAAAGCTAAAATGAAGTATCTTTCGGAATACAAAGCAATCTATTTTCAGGTTTACTAAGAAATTAAACCTATTTTACCATATTTTTGATAATTAATTCATTCTTCATATTCCTAAATCGTGATATGATTCTTAAGAGTAATATGATAAATTGTTGAATATAATTAAAAGGTTTATATATTTATTAGCTTTTTTTCTTTTTTTAAAATTTAGTATGTTGAATTATTGGGGATGTAAATTTTACCTTAAATTCCTGGGATAAGCCCAGATTTGTCTTTATGCTTGATCTACTTTCTTGGTCTCTAGTACCTTTCAAAATAAGTTTAATTCTAAGTATAATGTTGTATAACTGGTAGCATAAAAACACAAATTTGACATAGCACATTACTTATAGAGACTTTCCCAGATCCTACCAATCACATGTGAAGAATTACCCATCAACCGACTAGTGATAAAATAAAAAAGGCGTCATGTGCCATTTTCATGAAGAATATAATTATCACGAAGTTGGATTTGGGGAGTGCCTTTGAGTAAAGAAGCTATGTGGTGTTTCAGTATCCCTACAAAATACACAGGATCTGCAAATACATAGGATCTTGTAAATCCCTACTAATTTTTCAATTTTCTAAAATATAAACTAACCAATTAACAGGCAAGAAAATGGTAAAAGTTATTCAGATGTCAAAAAAAAAAAAAAGCCACCGCTAGAAAAATCTTTTTCAATATATTATTATATGAGCTTAAACAACGTATATTAGAGGTCACTTTTTTTTTTTTTTAAGTATTACCTTTTGAATGTGAGCATCAGAGACAAATTGTTTTACTTGCTTGAAAATTAACATTTTTCCAACTGGAAAGAAAAGAAAAACCTGTTAATTTGTAGATACTAGTATTTATATAATTTTAGAAGATAATCTTTCTAGACCCTCAACGCTTTTCATTATTAAACTGTAAATTTATTTTAATGAAAATTAGTTGCTATATCAGCTTTGAAAATATATCCATATTTGAAACATCCCCTAGTTCTTTCTTTAAAATTTTAATGCCACTTCTGTTGACTTAGCTTAATTTAAAATTTGTGCTTGTTAGTCTCTTGAATATTATACAACCAATTCCTAATCCCTTGGGATTTTACCATTCTTTCCCCGCCACCCGTCTCCTATGTTATTTTCTCCAGAAATGAATGCATTGGTGGAAAGGTTTTCCTTTAATTACTGACCTTGAACTGTGGAATGCATTAGAGCATAAGAGAAAAGCTTATGTGTCTGAAATGTTGCACAGCTGTCATTTTCTTTAGGATAAATTAATGAGCATTACTGTTTAGACACCTGGGTTATAGTTCCTGCTCTGTAACCAACTAGCTGAGTGACATTGATCCAAGCTCATGTGGGAACTCAATGCCTTCATCTCTAACATAAATGATTTGTACTAAATTATCTTTAAGATTCTTAAATTTTTAATGGTTTTAATTATTAACTTCATCTATTTTTAAACTTTCCCTCTTTTGTCTGCCTTGTGTGTATTGACACATTTAATTCTGTATAAATAACATACAGGAAAAGAAATAAAACTCAATTTTATAATTTTTGCATGTTAAAATTTTATAAATTTTGTAGGTATTATTTTACAGATGGTAAATAGCACTGATAATGGAGAATACTGAAATTAATGGATAAAGTAGCCTTTCCATTATTTGTGGATTTCATTTATCAAAACGAAGTTCTACTTTTAAGGTCAAATCTTCACCGTAAAATTACTTTGCTATATTAGATACATTTTAGCTCAGTTTATGATTAGCTCTTTACCATAAAGAATAAATTAACAATATGAAGATCGAAGTCTTTGTTTTTAATTTAGGTATTAAAGGAAAAAAAATAACCTTTGTCTCACCTCCTCATTGGATGCTACCTTTGCATTTCGTCTGTCTATGTTAGCACTTACCACCTAACGTGTTAATTGTCCAATTTCTTCTTGTCTTTCTTGACTAGATTGAAAACCTTAGTGGTAGGGACTATCTTATAAAGCTTTGTCTCCTCAATGTCAAAGGGAGAGTCTACCTCAAACTGGGAGCTTAAGAAATGTTTATTGAATGGATGAATGAAAATCCACTTCATAAAATAACTTAATGGCACAATCCCAACCTTATGTTAAATATAAATAGTGAAAATACATGGAATACTACCTTGATTTTTTATACTTTGCCATGTTTGTGTAAATAAGTGCTCTTTATTGATAAAGTAAATATTAATAATGATAGTTTTAATAAAAATTAGCAAACCCTTTCTAGGTGCCAGGTACTATTCCAAGTGAGCTAATCTCATGTAATCTTTCCATGAATCCTGAGATAGATTTCATTGTCATCCCATTTAACGTATGATAAAAATGAAGTACAGAGAAGCTGAGTTTCTTACTCAAGGTTATAGATCTTACGAGTAATAGAGCCAGAGTTTGGATTGAACCAGTTGTAGTTTTGTGGACAGCCTGGAGAGAATTAAAGGAATGAAGACTTGTAGGAGAAAAATATTAAGAAAATAAATCATGAGTAGCTGAGTTGTGGTTTCTGTGAGGAAAAACAGGAGAAGATAAACCTAAGAAATACCAATAAAGTGGACTTAATGACTGATGATATGGGGCACAAACGGGAATAAAAAATGACCCAGTTGTCTTGTCTGGGTAATTGGTGGAGCCATTAAATCAAGAGAAAACCTTTAAAGAGAATAAAACAAATACTTCAAATTTGAGAATGTTTACCTTGAGATGTTCATTAGATATCAGTCTGAAGTGCAGATACTGATTTTCAAGGAAACCACTTAAAGACGTATGAAAAGACCAAGCAGAGGCCGTTGGAGACAAGAAAGGAATGCTTAACAAGGAAAGTGATGGTTCAGGGTAATGTCCTTAAATATCTTCTTTTCGGGAAAACTTACACTCTTGAAAATTATTGAGAACTTAAAACATCTCTTATTTATATGCGCTATATGCATCTATATTTACTATATTAGAAATTAAAACAGAAATTTTTATATTTATTAAATAATTTAAAATAACAATAAACCCAGTACTGTTGACATAAAAAATTATATTAAAATAATCATATTATTCAAAACAAAAAAATGAGAAGACTGGTATTATTTTACCTTTTGAAAATCTCTTCAATACCTGGCTTAATATAAGACAGATTTTCATATGCTCTATATTCAACTTACTGTAACATGTTGGGTTTATTTAAGTATATGAAGAAAATCTAGCCTTAGACAAGTATATAGTTAGATAAGAGATGAGTATTTGATAGACTTTTTTGTGTGTGTGAGTATTCTTGTTTTGATATGACACCAAAACTTGATTGTCAGTTGAACTTTACCTGAAAGGTGGAATCTAAAGCCACACAATCAACTTTTGTTACTCTTGTTAAATTAAAATTGGTTAGTTTATCTTGCACTTTGAATGGATCTACTCATGTGTGATTTTGTACTATCATTTAACTGACCATTCTGAAAATATTGATTCATTGGGATATATACATCATCCTAATGTTGACATATTTCATTATGTGATATCAAAATATCTCATCAGAGAGGACTTTTAATCAAGCATTTGGAAGCATCCAACTTATATGGTAGGTACACATTTTCAGAAACTGATTTTCACTTGAAAATTCTAATGTTATAATTGGCAACAAAAAATACCAGTTTTCCTTGAAGTGACAGCTCATTTCATTAATATTTCAGAAAATATCTGTGGTGAAAATAGCCAAGTATGAATAACCATAGTTTGTCATTTGTTTTTGAAGGAAAATGATGTTCCATGAAAAAAGCAGCTAGCTGAGCTCACAACTCAGACAGTTGACCAAGGACTTGGCCTTGAGCTCACCACGATCATTAGTTCACAGTGGAAGGGCTTTCGGCGTACCTTCCATTTCTTTATATGGAATATTAGAACTATGTGTGCAGAGGTGTAGACATTTAATTAAACTAATAACTTTGCTGCTTCGTCAGGGGAATACTTAAGTGAAACTTTCTTTTTCTTAAAAATCTGCAGTAGTGGAGTAAACGATGATTGTTAGTTCACGTTGGTTCTTATGCTTTGATTTGTGGTTGAAGCGTCAGAAGTTTCATCCACCATCACTTTTGCATAATTGGTACAAATGTCAATGCAATGAAATAAGGAAATAACACGTTAATATTGCTGTGAGGATAGTCTCACTTAGGAGCAGGTCCCATGGGTATGTCTTGAGGAACTACAAGGGTTGGAGAACTGCTCGTCAAGTGATTGATCAAAGATGAACATGGACAGTACGAATGCTGTTTAAAAATATGAACTTGGATTTAAATGCCAGGTCTAGGCCTTAATAACTGTATGAACTTGGGTACGTTTCTTGAAGACTCGGATTTTAATTTAAAAAATGAAAATGAGCGTAGACTCCACCTGTGATGGACATATGTCCTTCACTTGGCTTCTGAAATTTTTTATTTTTAATTGAGACATAAGTGACATATAAGATTATATTAGTTTCAAGTATACAATATAATGATTCAATATTTAAAGGCTCAAGGTGTCCATACACACGGGAGTTTGGGTGACAGGTGGTGTGAGCCAGATGCCTGACTAGGGAATCTGGGTCGTGGGCCTCACCAGGGCTCCCCTGCCGGCAGCAGAACTCCTGAGATCGCAGGGGATCTGGCTTCCTCTAGGAAGAGTAGTCAAGGCTGCAGCACCTGGGACCTCATTCCACCATTCTCTGAGCCGCCCTTGATGCTCAGCACATCCCAGCCCATCCTCTCTCTGCTCCTCCATCAGGACTCTCACTTGCTCCCCGCACACATGCAATGTTGCATCGTGCACCATGGGCTCCAACTGCACCTTGTTTGCCTTCCTGGGAAACCCCACTCCACTCAACTGGACCAGGCCCCAGGCCTGCCTGCTGGTGATCCCTGTGGTAAAATGAATGAATGAATGAATGAATGAGTGGATGAATAAATAACCCCTGAAATCTTAACTTCTCTTTATGATGAAGAAATCCTCTGGTTATATAAATCTGAGGAGCAAAGACTAGCTTTCTACATAGTAGCTGGAAATGCTACACTTTTGCTTGTCCACTCACTTAATTCCCTTTCAGCAAGGTTTTGAATTTAGAATGGAAGGGAAGACCATCAGTGCAAATCCTTCTCGTTGCTTTTTGAGCCTTGGACAATTTACATAAAATCTCTGAGCTTCTGTTTCTCAAATTATAAAATGTTAATAATGAGAATATCTACATTAGTGGTTGGAAATACTTCCTTCTCAAGGCAGTTTATTTCAAATTTAGATATTTGTGTTCCTAGATTATTTCCATAACTTAATTTTATAATTATTTTATAACTTACTTTAATAGGTTAATAATATATTTTTTTAATTAAGTTTATCAGATAACATTGGTTCATACAATTACATAATTTTCAGGAGTGCATTATAATTTGACATCTATATATTCTATTGTGTGATTACCCCCACAAAGTCCAGTTTCCTTCAGCTACCTACATTTGATCTCCTTTACCCACTTCACTGTCCCAGTAATACTGCAGTACTGCATGAATTGATACCAAATGATAGTTTTGAAGTACTGCATGCATTGATACCAAATGATAGTTGAGAAGGATATTAAAATACAAAATAAACGTCTCCTTTCATTTGCGCAAAACCTGTTCCAATCTCAGTCTTCAGGGGGTTTCAATTTTAAACATTTCTGTTTTATTTTTTTTCTGGTGATTCTCTTCCTAAGTATAAATAATATGCTCATATCTCCATTTCATGATTTATCAACTTTCACCAATACCTATTGCCTCCATCTATGAAACATGAAGACTCCCATTCGCATAAAACAACTTTTGCTACATCCTTCTGTTAGTTGACATTTTTACTTTTAGTTCTTCTCTTGGTTAAATTGGTTGATCTCCTTGGTGGATTTGATTCTCTATTTCCTGTACTCATAAACTTTAGACTTTATGTCATGACTTGCTTCTATGTTAGATGAAGTATTTCTGTTGCCTTTTCTCCTTTCCCATTTCTGTCTTTCATATTACTAGTTTTATAATGTCGAGTTTTAAAATATTCTGTTCTACAACTATAGCCTTCTATGGTGGTCAGTTTATTGAATCAACTCATGGACTAAGCATAGAAGGTGGTTGCATATTAGACAGTTCTCAGTCAATACTTGTCGCAGACCTCTCATTTTGTAAGATTTTTATTCCACATTAGATAATGACCTTCTTGGGATCAGAAATAATCTACATTTATTTAAATTAATACTCTTATTCCTTGGCAAGTATCTGCTTTCTACAAAGCACTAAACAAGTTACTAGGATGGCAGTCAGTATTGATGAAGTCAGGCAGTAGGACATGAGGCTCCAGTCCTGTGATTGTTTAGGACTGCAGGATGCACCAGCAAAAGCAAACCAGAGGACTGGTCTTTAGGTAACTGGGTTATTTAGTAGTTTAAGTCAGAGAAATGTTAACAGACAATTAGGCAGGGCCAAGTAACTGGGATTGTTGTGGTAGAGGAGGTTTGTGGCCTAGGTAAGGTAGAGGATAGTACCTGGTGTCAGAGGCCAGGTCAGACCAGATACAGCAGCAACATGGACAGATGCTGTGTCCCTTAGTCCAGGTGAACCACTGTTCTAATTCTCCCCACTCGTAAGCAGGACTGACTAGCAGCTCTAGGAGGGTGTGAAATCCTATTGGTAGTTTAAACCACTCAGTTGTGAGAGGAGAATAGAGTAAGGCAAGTGATTGATGAGCATCTCTTTGGGATAGAAACACATTCTAATGTAGTACTGATATTTTTCCACAAACCGCATACACAGCAAGTTTTCATTAAAAATATTACTTTAATATAAAAATTGTTGCCAGGCTGTATAAGCATGGTTATATGACAATTTCATTTTATTTTAGATGTTCCTACTCTCTCTAAAACTGCAGTAAATTGCCATATAGATTGAAGTAATCAAATATTTAGAATTATTTAAATTTCATTTTTATTGTCTTTCATTGGGAAATGAGCAAAATTATCTTTCTTTTAGTCATCATTACACATCTGCTGTCACTATATTACAAATTTCACAGTGTGATTTAGGTTATAATTTTAATTATATTTATCAAGTGTTAGAAAATGTACTCAGAATTTTCTTAGGTAAACTATACTTTAAGAATATACGTGTCAGTATATGTCTCTAGAACACCAAATAAATCAAACAATATTTCTCCAAATAATTACCGAGAAAGATTGACATATACCTTTCTGTGAGTGTCTAGCATACAATAAATTAAGCTCACAAGATTGTACACTTTATTGCAAGTATGAAAACAAGATTTCTTTATACTAGTTAGCGATGCATCCTGACCTCAAGTCCTCCGTGCCTGCCTGAAATGGCTCTACCCCACTATAAGTACAGAACTCGGAAGCTCAGAATTTTCTATTTTTATTTAATTATTTTATCACATATTCATTAAAAAAATTATTTATTACATACATCTTAGATCTCTAGGATTGACTTCTGCTTTCTTCTCCAAGTAGTGGACTCCTAAATCTCCAGCATACATCTTTCCATTTTGGTAAACGCAGGAAAACAAATGCATCTCTCTGAACAATTTCAACATGTCTAGCAACGTATCTCACTGCGTGGTTTAGGTCATGGGTCTGCTGGCCTATTAATGTGTCAGTGGAGTAGGGTTATGACAAAAATGAGCAGAAGATAGGATATCCTGTGTCTACTCTATGGTTCACAGGTCCACTTCCATGTCCAGAAGGTAGGCTCAGCCTCACCTAAACCACATGTGCTCAAAATAAGAGAGAGATAGTTTCCTAAAGAAAAGTGATGATGCTGCTACCAAAAGGAAATGATAAGTCTTAGACCACTACTCACACTCACAGATGTCCCCTGCATTAAAGGTACACCTTGAAGTTAGAATTTGGCTCTCAACCCTTTATTAATATGGGCTTCAATTATGTAGAATTGATGATTATACAGGCATATCTCCACAAAAGTACATATTAATAGCATAATAATACTTTTAGATTAAGATGTGATACCTGAACATTTACATTAAACATTTAGAAAGCAGAAGATAAAAATGATTAGCAAAGCACAAATAAATCTACATTTATCTTATCTAGTCATCAAACTGGATAAACTTAAACCATCTTTACTAGGTCATATTTTCTACCTTAAATATATGAAGCTTTATTCAAATATGAAGCTAATAAAATTGATCACAATTTCTGAAATTTGGACTAGTGATTAAAGGCACAGACTGCATCCAAATTCTGGCTTTATCAATTACCAGCTATGTGATCTTGGGCAAATAACTTAACCTCTCTGTTCTTCACTTCCCTAATTTGTAAAATGGGGCTTATTTCTGAGAGTAACTGCTTCATTGAAATGTTGTGAGGATTAATAGAGGTAATTTATGTAAAGAGCTTAGAACAGTGCCTGTCATCTGGCAAGTGCTAGATCAGTATGAGGCTTTCTTTTGATTATTGCTCTGATAAAAATACATAGTGATCACATTTTAATTCTTGGGATTTATAATATAAGCTTCATAAATATTTTGATAAAAATTTTAAGAAATATACATTTTCTTTTCATCGATGTGGAAATTAATTAGTGAAGTTAAGCAATTTGTCAGAAATCAGACATATCATAAGTGACAAAGCCAGAATTTGAAGCCAATGTTCTCGGATTCTAAAGTTGTAGTCTTACCAGTTATGATATTCTGCCCCTGAAATAAATAGTATAGTGGAGATTTAATCTCTATCAACTCTATCAAGTCCCTTCAGCTATATGAATGTGTGTGTGTGTGTGTGTGTGTGTGTGTGTGTAGAGAGAGAGAGAGAGAGAGAGTTATATTCTAGCCATATCTTGGATATTATGTTCCTCAATCTGATTTTATCACAGAACTATTTTTTTGAAATAATAAAAATATTTCCACATTAAAATAATGATATCTCAAAAGGGTCAGATATTTGATGACACAAAATCTAAAAACCGAACTTGTGATAAAGCATCATAATATTAAAAGCACATTGAAATGTTACCAGCGTTCATCTCTGATGAGATTATTTCTTCTTTATAAGTGCATTTTTCAAATCATAAGAGAAAGCAACACATGATTGAAAGTAAAGCCATGTGCGACCAGTTCTAATACTAAAATTTTGACATGCAGAGCCAAGGAAAGACTTTCTCTTGGGAGACAGTGAATTCCCTAAAAATTAGTGAAAGTCAAGGTATGAGTCAATTTTTTCGGATCTCAGTGAACCACTTTAGGAAAAAACAAAACAAAACACTTTTTGCCTATTTAATGTAAACATGTTTTTATAAACATATATTTACATTACATTAACTTTATATTCATTGACAGCTTTCCTATTTTGGAGCTTCTAAATTCTCTATGGCTATTTAATATTTTAAATAAAAGAATGTACTGAATTTCTGTTGCCAAGATATGTAAATAAGACACACACAATCGCATACACACACTCACTTTCAGTGGTAGGGTGGAGAGTGGGCAGCATGGCAGATCAGAACAGCTTGTTTGGGGGTGGCCTTATATTTCAAGTCAAGGCTGCTCTAGTGGTGAAGATGACAAATGGGGAAAACAGATTGTGAAATTTAAGCTCAAGGGAGAAGAATTTTTTACAAGGAGAATGAAATCAATTATCCAGCTTATGGTTTCCGGCTTGGAAAGAACATTGAAGATTAACTATCTCAATATTTTCATTTTAAAAATGAGAAAAAAGGATGAAGTTAGATGACCCCTTCAAGGTCACATTGCAGAGGAAGAGCTAAAGCTAGCACTGGGAGTTTTTCTTTTATTGGTGCATTGGCCCCATTGAGCTTAAACGTAAAATAAACCAACTTGGTTAGAAAGTGATACCTATTTAGTTTAATAGGTGGAATTAAAGAGAAGAAAAAATTTAAAATTTAAAAAACTTTAAAGAAAAGATAAAATATTTAAATTTCCAGGTTCTTAACAGATAGAATAAAATTTTTAAAAATTATATCTTTTATTATTTGTACCTTGTCTATCCTAATGGCAACCAAGTGTGAGGAATCATTGTTGTTGGTTTTTTTTTTTAATAAAACAAGCATTTTAAAATTAAAAAAAATATATTTTATCCAATATAGAATAGAATTCAAGAATCTTCTAGTTGAACAAAGAATATACTTTCTCCCTTTCGATGGTAGGAATGCTACAGATACTGTAGTGTTAGTAGATATGGTGGTGTTTGTTACTAAATACTTCAGTGTTAGCAAATACAGAAGTAATACTATAGTGTTAATAATAAGATAGGGTTAGAAATACTGAATTGCTAGTAAATAGTATAGTGTTCTGCCTTATCAGCCCTCGTGACTCCCAGCTGGTACCTCACTGGAAATCACTCACTTCTGCAAGGAATTACCTCCCAGAGCTGGCTGATGGAGGGATACCGAGGCCCAGCCATCATGCCATGAAGGGCCACCTCAGCTTCAGAACTTGTTCTAGATTCACTTGGGACCTCATTTGCCACTATAATGAGTATCAGCGTGTCCCTCTGCCCAATTCTATCTTCCTTACTTCCTCATGAATGTATCTCTTGAGAGTTTTCTCCAACAAAATTTTATATTCAATCTCCTTCTCAGTTCTGTTTCCAGTGAAGCCCTTCTAAGACAATTGATACCAGGAATGGTTCTAAGAATCTGACAATAAAATGGGATTTTATTGCTGAAACACTCACTACCCTACCAGCAATGAGGAGCCCATTACTGATGGTAGATGAATGCTGAATAGTTGCATTGCAAGTTGTAATGATGCAATTGTTAAAACTTTCACCAGTAGGGAACTGGGATGGGATACTGGTAGAAGGGGATGCATTAGCTGGTGTAGTATCTGACGCTGGAGAATTAGGAGGTAAATGTAACTCTGAGGACTACAGAACAGGACAGCTCGTGCTGGGAGTACTAATTCTTTAAATAGAGAACTTCTAAAATGGCCTCCCAGAGATGTTCAGTCATAATCCTATGATCCTATGGATGTAAAGAGTTATCACTTCTATGATTCTATTATGTCGCATGGCACAGTTAACCCTGAAATAGATTACCTGAATGGACCTGATTTAATCACACGAACCCTTGAAAGCAGCCAATGGCAGAAGTCAGAGATGACACCAGCTGGATGTCCTAAATTGTACTTGATTCTGACACCTGGAGATAGTGTCAGATTCCACAGGTTAAAGACTCAGTCCCATAAGACCATCCCCCTACCCCCCACAGACGCCAATTGCAAGTTCAGGTTGTCATTGTGCTTCTGACCTACCGTCTATAGATGGAAGGTTCCAACAACCTCCTCCTCAGGTCCAACTCATTTTCAAGAGAGGCTCACGGAACTCAGAGAAACATTGGTCTTTATAAAAGAATATAATTCAGGAATAGCCAGATGGAAGAGATGCATAGGGCAGGGTATGAGGAAAGAGCACAGAAGTCCATGCCTTCTCTGAGCTTGCTCCTGTCCCCAATCTCTACATGTTCACCAATTCAGAAGCTCTCTGAACTGTGCTCTGCCCTTTCAGAATTTTATGGAGAATTTATTATACATGTGTGATTGATTAAAGTCTCAGCCATCGGTGATCGGTTCACCCTCCGGCCTCATTCTCCAACCAGAGGTGCAGGGGGTAGGGAGGTGGGTGGAGATAAAAAGCTTCCAATTCTTTAGTCACTCAAAGTTTAAACCCTTGAATCCCTGGCAACCAGCCTCCATCCTCAGGCTACCTAGGGGCTTTCCCCAAATCACCTTATTAACGTAAAAGACAACTTTATCGCTGTTATTGCTTAGGAAATTCCAATGGTTTTAGGAGCTCTGGGCCAGAAATAGGGAGGAAGACCAAATGTATACTTCAAATTATAAATACACTATCCCAAGCTTGGAAGCAGACTCCCCACTCTCCCCTGCAGAGCCTCCAGGTAAAAACTCATCCCTGCTACGGGAGAAATTTTGGCTCTGTAACTTCCTTCACTAAGAACCCAGTCAAGCCCACCCAGATCATGGACCTACAGAGCTGTGATAAATGAGCATTGTTTGAAGCTGCAGTTTGTGATCATTTGCTACAGCAGTGATAGAAAACTCATACAAGAGATAACATCAAGTTCAGGGTGTTTAATCACCATTTACTTTAGGCAAAAGTGTCAGCTTTCTTCATATTTTTGATAATCAGTAATTCAGGCACACAAACTCACAGACTTCTTTGTGTCTGTAACTCATAAGTGATTTTCTCTATTTGATATTATAAATAACTATTTTAAAACAGAATTACCATAAATGTTAAAACCTGCTTCCTGTTCTATATAGCTCCCCTCCCCAACCCCGCTTATATCAGACTAATGATACTATGAATTAACCCCAAGCGAAATCTTCCTATATCAAGATTTCAGATTTTTAGATTAAAATTCCATCTTTCTCTTACTTTTCCTGAATGTGTTATGTATGACAATGGAAAATAGGATCATTGTTCTCTAGAGTTGACAGATGTGTGCTTCTTTGCTTTTATAAACTTGACAGAGCTGACCTTACTCACACAATGACACAATTCTGCTTTGAAGTTATTTCTTATTCTAACACCGAGCATGAGAGACATATTCTGATGGGAAGTGTCCAGGGCCTGTGTGGAGTCGCTAGCTCCTTAAGTTTTCCAGAGACAGATTTTAAACATGATTTTGAAGCCCTGTAACATAGCCTGCATCTTAATGACACATTTGAATGAGGGGACATATGTAAATTCTGCATCAGTTAAAGGAATATGACTTGAAAGTGAATAAATGATGTGACACAGCTACAAGGATAAAGCTCTCAAGTCTGCTAAACCTTATCTATAGAAGGAATTCTATTTTGCTCTGTTTTCAAGGGATCAGACTACCTTTAAATACTTTGTTTTACATGCATGTTGTCTATTAGACATTTCTAACCCTTCTCTAACTTTTTTTCTTTTGCTTATTTGTTCTATTAGTTAAAAAACCTTTTGTGATCTGTGCTTTAGAATTAACTGGTCATATTCGGGCCACTCAATTTCCTTTGCTGTGACAAGCATTGCTTTTGATCCTCAGTAGTACACAGGGCCATTCTCTGTTAGAGCAGTATTTACCAGGTTAAAACTATGTATTCAGAATGAAGTGCAAAAACATTGCTTCTAATCAAATGCAGAGTGCTGTTGGAGTGTCAGAGATGACTTACCAATATCTGGGAATTCAGCTCAGGTTAGTAGATTTACCAACATACATGTTTTTTTTAACTATTTGACTTATATTACAGAAGTACATATATTAATTGGGACATTTTAAACTCGGGATGCAAAATCCGTTTTCTGAGTAAATGTAAATTTTATTCCCCTCATCAAATTCCTGTAGACATAAAACTTTATTAAAATGTTCTGCCACTATATTGTATACATTTTTTTAGTATCTTTATAATGTGGTAGGTTATTATGTTCAATAAATATTATATTTTCAGACTTCTACACTCATTTCAACAGTGATTGTTTAAAAATAGAATTGAGAAAAGCATGTTTTGTACTAAAAAAAGTTAAATTTTTAAATCTTTTTTAGATTTTGGTATATTCCACCTTATGGATTATCTCTGAGCTTATTCGTGATAAGAAAAAATACCATTTAACCATTGTAGTTTTTTTTTCTTTACATTGAAATTTATACACTGTGGCAATTTTACTTTCCTTTAGGCACAAATAGACTGTTACTAATTATAATATCAAATCTGTTTAATCAACATTAGAAATACCAGTTATGCAGAAGACACCAAGTCTTACAAAAATAAATGTATAATTTAGGGAAAATTGAATTCTTAAGGAAACTTTCTTGTTTTCTAGGTCATTTAAGCATAACGAAGTGAAGTAGATTACCATATAAACTCAATTTCTCAATTTTTTTTATAACCCTAATGTAAACTTCTGAATAAACAGGGTCATTATTCTTCATTCATATTCCTCTGGTGATTTTCACAAGGAGGTTCTCTGTGATAGGTAGAATTGTAAGAGTGTTCCTAGGATTCTCATTCTCAGGTATCCATGTCCTGTATAGCCCCGCCCCTCCATTTGAGCGTGGACTGGTATTGGGAAGGTGATGGAAATCACTCCCCTATGGGTAACATAATATGGTAAAGGTGAAGACATTTTTTAAAGATGCAGTTAAGATCCCTAATCAATAGAATTAAAAGTTAGTCAAAGGAGAGATTATTCTGGCTCTCAAATCAGTCACCCTTCTCCTCCCTGGAGGAAGCATTCTACCCTGAATTCTACAGCTGCAAGTGAGTGAATTCTGCTAACAACTGTATGAGTTTGGGAGAAGGCCCCAGGCCTCAAATGAGATGGCCACCCCAAGCAATACCTCGATTGCAGTCCTTTGAGGTCCTGTACAGAGGACTCAGCTAAGATATGCCTCAACTCCTGACCTATGAACCTGAGATAATAAATAGCTGTTGTTTAAAACTGTTAAAATTATGATAATTTGTTCACAGTAACAGAAAACTAATATACTCTGTGCTCCTCATTACGCTTTTAGATCCCACTTTCTAATATAGAAACTATTTTGTGTGATTCAGTTGGAGTTGATCTTAAACTGATCCTTATCAGCATACCCCATACCTCTGAGTATAACAATAAGTTCAAAGTTCTAAAAAATGAATCAAGCTTGACCAATCAGCATCCTTCTAGGCCTTTTTGTCAGCTTTGGTAAAGAGAAATTTTTTTCCCACCTAATCTGGTATGATGTGAGCCGTGGCCAGCAATATCATATTTTTAGAGCCTATTGATTAGCTAATTGAACACCCTTTCCCAAGCCTCTGTTCCTTTAAAAAGGTTGAATAATAACTGGCTTTCACAATGTCCTTTATCATCAAGTAAATTTATGTGACATTGTTCTAGCCAACCAGACATTAATGTATAAATGCTAGGGGGCTTCTGGTAAAACTTTTATATTCTTAAACAAGTCATGTCACCAAACACCTTTATCCTCCTATATTTTTTCCTGGAATATGGTTGTAATATCTACAGCTTGTCTCCCATCTTAATGTCATGAGGGAAAGACCAAGAGAATAGCAAAGCCGTTGATTCTGATATTTTTGAGCTACTGAACCAAGGCCAGTGGTACCTTACCTTTGGCCTTCTTCTTGTCACATGAGATATGCCATATGTTATGTATTGAACTGTTATAGGGTGAATATGTTTTTACTTGTAGCTGAAAGTCTTTATGTGTGATTGAAGAACAATATGAAATACATAGAAAGACAGTATTCTTCTGACATCATTAAAACCCTGGTATTCCAATTATGCATAAAATCAGCTTTACCCCTGGCCTTTTCAGTTTAACAAGGCCCCCAATTCCTATTTTGTTTAACTTAATTTGAATTAGGTTTCATTTACTCAATTGCAATAACAGAATTCCAGGGACCACAGTAGTTGATAGGTGAAAGGTTCTTTTGGGGGGCAGGGAGGGGCAGCAGAAGGAGTATGCACTAATAATGACAATCTAAAATGTATGGAATTTTCTGAGTCAAGAATAAGTGTGGAGTACTAATACATTTCTTATTCCTACCTAGGAAGTTATTAGTTCCTCTTATGTGGTGCCATAGTACTTGCTTTAAATAAATTCTTATTCAAGTCGTGTTATCTACCATGAACAAGGTAAAAAGGTTTCAGAATTTTGTAATTTTTGTCTACTTCATTCTGCAATTAGCTCCTGCAGTAAGGGACGCTCTTCAATCTAAGGAGGATGTCGAAGTAAATCATTCAAATATATATTTTTTTATTTGCTTAAGATTCATGAACACCAGATTTACTTTTATTTGTAATAATTTCACTTTCAAGAAGATGAACAAATAAACCGATAATCTTAACACTGTTAAAAAAAACTATAAATCTTGAGATTTGGGAAACAATATAAATTTAAGAAAATCTTAGGTAGCTGAGAGCTGAATGTTTATATCACTTGATATTAATTTTAAAAGCGATATTAATTTATATATTTACCCTTATTTATAACACTTAATTACCAAAATATTTTCATAAGCATATATAACACAAAAAATCTTTAATAAGATTAACAAAATAGAAACTATCAAATTCATTAGGATAGAGAAATTTATCAGCTTTTGTTTGAGTGACAAGAATTTGAGAAACAATGTTTTTAGTACAAATACACCAAATCAGGCTGGGAGAAACACTATATTTCACTCTTTTTTCTTAAAAAGACAAATCATAATTAGAGTCTTAGATTTTCCTAGAACTAAGAGAGGCACATAAGGAGTAATTTGACAGCCAGGGTGGTCTTTTTGCCAGTTAGTCACATTCCAGAAGGACTGAGATGGAGATTATTGTGCATTGAACAGATGGGTGGAAGTCAAATTCTTTACTTTTATACTAAAGAGTGTTTGATCAGGGGATCAAATCCAGCCAGCTATTATTGCCAGTACAATTTTATTGGAACATATCCACACCAATTCTTTCCATGTTGTCAATGGCTGCTTTGGTATTGTTATGGCAGAACTGAGTAGTTGTGAGAAAAAATTTTACAACCCTTAAAGCCAAAAATTTTTCCTATTTGACCCGTTAAAAAAAATCTGCCAACCTCTAAACTAGAAAAATGCTATGCTGTCTTTACTGAAACAGAGCAAAGTGGCCACTTTGTTAGTGGTCGAGAGGCTGGCAACCAGGAGCAGATTATTCTGCCCTATTACCATGGCTTTTAAGAAACAGAATTCAGGACGGAAGCGGATAAACCAAAGATTAAGAGGATGGATAGAGCACCAGCCATGTAGTTGAGAGACAAAGATCTTAAGCCTGGGGATCCAAATCAAGGACCATGACTTGCAAGTTCTCTTATTATCTCCCTTACTAAAACATGAAGTCTAAAGTATGTAAAATGATTGTCAACCCATTCAGGTTTTAGCTGCCAAATTAAAAAAAAAAAAAAACCACCACAAATACTAGAAATAATAGCTGGTCATATTACCAACCTCCAGTGTAATTCCTAGGCCTCCTGACCATTCCAGAAATAAGTGTTTGCAGAGTCCAGGAAGGAAATCCTAACCAAAGTCACACTGAGATTTGAAAACGGAGGTTAATTAAAAAAAAACCACGAAATTTCTTCCCCAAATTCCTTGATCTCTCCTTCCTAATTCCTGCCTGTGGCAGCAAGGTTGGCTCTTGCTTTATTGATGAGAATATATAGACCTGTAGCCACAGAGAGAATTTACCCTTCCTTGTTTCATGTATATGTGTTTATTAAAGTATCTTATCTTTCATTAATATTTACATTCAGAAAACTGGGGATTCTCATGATTTAGGACCATACTCCACTCTAGTTTTCAAACCTATTTAAAAATAATTTGCCCCCAAATATCGAGGATGTCAGCTAATTGGATTTCTGTTTAGTAATGGGTTTATATAGAACTTTATGGTCTTTCTTTAATTCATTTGTTCAACAAACATTAGGAACCTACTTTGTGCCAGGCATTGTTCTAGGCACTTGGGAGATCGATGAACAAAACAAAAATGTCTTTGATCAGAGCTTGCTTATATTCTATTGGGGTATATAGACAACGTGCAACAAACACAACAAATAAGAATATGCTAAGTTAGAAGTTGAAACGCATTGGAAAAAATTGGAATGATAAAGAGCATGACAAGGGAGATTGTAATGCCACATGTGGAGTGTATTTTTTAATAGCCCAGTCAGTGCAGACCCCATTGAGCAGGTTACACTTGAGAAAACACTGGAAGGACTTAATCATGGAAGCAGACTGTAATTCATTGTCACTACTGTAGTCACATCTTAGTGGAGATCTTATTGAGTTTGAATCTGAAGGGCATCATAGAACTAACTCTGTTAAAAGTGTTTAAAATGTAGCTGTTGTATTTCTAGTGACACTTTGAACCAACAGTGAGGGGGAGAAATCTAAATCTAAATTAGTCAGTGCTTTCACATTTCTTTTCTTTTATTTTTCTTTCTTTCTTTCTTTTTTTTTTTTTTTTGGAGGGAGAATGTATAATGTGTTATATGAGAAATTAAGAGAACAGTATTATACTCTTGGCATAAAGGAGCTTTGAAGATTTTCCATTATCGAAAAATAAATATTTTTGATACTTCAAAGTATAACTGTGATGTAGACAACTGATCTTAAAAACCCACAGTTTCTTAATAAAAAGAGAGATTGGCATTCTTGTTCCAGCTTTTCTATATTTTTCAAAGTTAATGCTATATAGTTATTAATTAATATACTTACATACCAGACTTGAGTAAGTCGGACAGCTCATTGCAGTTGATAATGGACTTTTAATTATTTAATGAGCAATTGTGATTGGGAGCCTTATCCCAGTATTCTGGCACTGAGGGAGCACTACTTCTGATATGATGATTAATGCATTCGAGGAAAAATATCTGTTCAATGCTACAGTAGCCCAATGTTGATATGCAAGCACATTTTCTGTAATTCTGAAGCCATATTTTAAGCGTTGACTTTATCACATGTGGCAGTGTTATAATGATGTTTCTTCTGTAAAGTTATAGGCCTACGGAGAGAAACAATGTGGACGATTCTCTCCAGATAAAGTTACACATACATACCTTTCAGTATCTATCCAATGCCTCCTGTTATGCTAGTATTTTTTTTAATCTTGAATAAAGTTCTTTTGTAATTGAGGCTTAATCCAGGGAGAGATTTGCTCCTTTTAAAGTAATTTTCAATGACTTAAATCACCTGCCTGTAGTTAAAAAGTCAGCAGCTACTACTTTATAAAAGACTACTTTAAATTTTATTGATATTCGATATTAAATTTATTAAAATGCACCTTTAAAGCTTTAGCTCTTCTATAAAAAGTAATGTTCAGTTTATAAATCTTATTCTATTTATAAATCCATAAATATGTAACTAGTTTTAAGAAGTCTTAGTTTAATGAATGGTCCCATTTTTAATGTCACTTTAACTAAACACCTCCAAACAGCTTAGATTGCTTTCAAATTCAAAATATTTTTTTTGTAAGAATTTTCCATCACTTGATTTAAGAAACACAATGCTCATGAATTCTCAAACAGGCTTGAAAGCACAGCCAGTCACCATTCTGCCTGTACATCTAAAAGAAGCCAGAGATCGGCCTTAGAAGAGAACGGCTTCTCCTCAGAAGAGAGCGGCTTTTCCTTAGAAGAAAGCGGCTTCTCCTCAGAAGAGAGCCTGCAGCAGCGAGGGGCCCCCACATTCTCAGCACAGCCAAGACACTTCTCAACAGGGGCGCCTTCTTTCTCTAATTAGGTCCTGAGGCTCCTTTAACTGTAAATTCCAAGTCTCCCACTTTGGGGAGACTACCTAACTAAGGTTCTAATTCATCTTTTTTTTTTTTTAGCATATTTTTTTCCTGCTTTGTTAATGGAGACTAAGAGCCCTCCCTTTCTTCTTGAATAGTTTTTTCCTCTGATTAAAGGCTTAGCTAAGTCTTAACAGTTTCACTCTGCAACTTAACGTTCTTTTTCTAATCCTTATTCTTGACTCATTTCTGCATTTTCAGTGGGCATCTGTAAGAGAAGCAGTCTCTTCATGTCCATGAGCAATGGGTCATTAGTGGCTGAATGAAGTAAACAAGTTATTTACCTTTCAGTTGTTCATTTTCTGGGCTAATTATATTCTTTGGCTTTTTGGCTTTTAAAAGTTCCAAATTTGCTAATGATTTTGACATTAACTATCACAACATTCTTTTTTAAAAACCTTTTTTTCATATATACTTTAAGGTAAGCTATAACTTCTAAGATGGATATGATTGGTTCCTCTTGTTATTCTTCTTTCGGTATCACAGAAATCTATTTATAAGGAGATTTAGGTTTTCCCCTACACTCATGTGATGGACAAACTTTGAAGGCGGCCACCATGTTACTTGCCTTGTAGTGTTAGAACCACTGTATGATCTCTTTCATTTAGTGGCAGGTGAAACCTATGGCTTGCTTCTAACAAGTAGAATGTAAAAGGTAATTGCATATTTGGCATACAGAATGTTGTAATATTATGTGATATTATTGCATTGCTGTAGTCTCTCTCTTGATGGCTAGAAGGAAGCAAGCAACCATGCTATGGAGTCCCACATGGCAAGAAACCTCAGGTGGCCTCTAGGATCTGAGAGTGTGAGGACAGTTAGTAAACAAGCTCTCAGTCCAACATCCAAGAAATAGAATGCTTCCCACAACCATGTGAGCAAAAAAGAATATCTAACCCAGAGGAGACTCCAGATAGAAATTTCAGTCCTAGGTGACACCATGACTACAGCCCCAGGCAGAAAACCCACCTAAGCCATAGCTTCTAACACAAAAAAACTGTGAGATAATAAATGTGTGTTGTTTTAAGCTACTAAGTTTGTGGCAATAGTTTTATGTCGTATAGCTAGGTACAATAAATAAAATGCAACACATGAATTCAGACAAAATTACGGTAACCAGTCTGTAGTACCTAACAAATCTGAGGGTATTACATCTCATTGAAATATTTTATGCCTTTTAGATGATAATCTTCATTATTTAGTTGATAATTTATTTAAATACCATATTCCCACTGTGCTATATATATTGAACCAACATCATGGGTCCATCAATTTATTCAATCAATATTCATTGAGTACCTACTATATGCCAAGCACTTCCCCAGGTGTTGAATATAGAGCATTAAAATAAATTTTCTGCCTTAATATTTACGTACTAGCAATTGATCTAATTCAATCAGTATGTTTTGGTGATATTGATAAATATTTGACAGTTATAGGCCTATCTATAGCTCTAATCTAGTATGGATAAAATAATAAGACCAAGGAAACATAGATTTTCCCCATCGCTCAATTGATAAAAATCTTATTTATGGAAAATAGTAATAAAAAGATAGTTGTAATGATGTTTGTTTAATGAAAAAATTACCAACATTTCAGAAAAAAACTGGTTCATATTTGTTAGCCAGAAAACCATAAAAAAATGTGTAAAATTTTATTTCTCTTACCTCTTAGCTGCTGTGTAATCCAGCCAGCTATGTGCATTTGCACGCCTCATCCCACATTACTCTCTCCAACTGCGAGAAGACACACGTAGAACTGTCCCTATAACTAATGCTTTCCCATGGTAATTATTTTCCATATTTAGAATAAATTTGTTTTTGTGACTTTGGTCCTAAGGATATCAAATAAACCCAGTCCGCCCAAAATGTTTTTTGTTTTCTATATTTACATAGCCATAAATTTCCTCTGCGATATGCTTTTGAGAGTACCATTTCGGGCTCCAAGAATCCAAGAATCCAAAAACATATTTTTCCACCTGCTAGCTCACACGTAAAATTTTTAAAACAAGAAATTAAAGAGTCTATTCCTCAATTAGAAATTAAATTTAAAATGAGGAGTTTATTGTTGAGCTTTTCAAAGAGCCAAGTTTTGGTTTTATTTTTCCCATTGTTTTTAATTTTCTGTTTTATTTATTTCCTTTCCAATTTTTATTTTTTTCTTTTCTTCTGCTTACTTCAATTTGCTCTTCTTTTGTTAGTTTCATAGAGTGAAAAGCTAAATTATCGATTAGAGATCTTTATGTGTTTTTTAATATAAGCATTTATAGATATAAATTTCCCTCTAAGCACTGCATTATCTGAATTCCACAAGTTTTTGGTGTGTCGTGTTCATTTTTATTCATCTCAAGTATTTTCTAATTCTTTTGTGAGTTCTTTGACTTCGCAAGTGAGTTCTTTGTTAGAAGTGAGTGTGTTGTTTAATTTCAACATATTTGTAAGTTCCCCAAAGTTCCTCTGTTACCAATTTCTAATTTAATAACGTTGCGGTAGAAGAACATAAGTTTTATTATTTCAATCTGTGAAATTTATTGAGCCTTATATTATGGTTTAATGTATGGTCTACCCTGAAGTATGTTTAATTTGCACTTGAGAAGAATGTATATTCTAATGTTGGAATATTTCTTTTTTAATCTTATACTTAGCAGATCTACCCATTATTGAAACAGTATTGAAGTATTCAAATATTATTGTCGAATTGCCCATGTGTCTCTTCAATGTAAATAGATCTATTTAGAGAGTTCTGAAATTCATTACAAACTTTCTTTGACTTATTTTCTTTTGTAGATTAAACCCTTTTTTATTCAAATTTTGAAACTAAAAGCTATCTGTATACAATATACATGATCTTTTAAATAAGAAAATATAATTATCAAGACCATCTAGGAAAATGATAATATTCTATATTCAGTTGACACTTGGTTTAATAAACTTTATAATATGCAAACAAAAGAAGTATTTATTGAAATAAATTTACATTCATGACTTCAATAGTTCTCACTCTATTTAAAGCCCTTATAGCCCAGGTTCTAGGGAGGTATATGCATAATTTATCACATTATTTAATAAGGAGGTTTATCATCTCACTAGAGTTGGTAGGTATGATTAGGAATCAAAGATCTATCCTGCACAGTAGTTTTAAAATTAGAAAGGTTATGGCCTGGAGTGAAGAAGTGATCTCAGGACAAACAAATGAGAGACTCAGTGGAGTGAGGGCTGTCGATGGTTTTGTTATACTCTACAGGAAATAAACGCACAGGAATATAGTGTTATTGATAAGTGCTGCACTATATCTCTATGGTTTATCATTAGATATTAACCATATATATGCATACTAATATAAATTATTTGAATCATAAGGTCGTTTGGAGATAATGATAAATACTTGCAAATATATGTGTTTCTTTCCACCTCAAGATTCTTGGATATATAAAACAACTATTTTTCCTTAAGTGAGAATTGATAATATTTTCTCTATACATCTATTTAGTTATACAGATTATTTAAGTTTACATTGCTCAATTGACGGTAAAATTATTTGTTGGCATAGCAACAAAAAGATAATTCATTAAGATGAGAAGAAAGATTAATGACATTCGTGATTATTGTTGTATAAAACTCAAGATTCTGAAACTTCCATAGACTTTAATAAATTTTTGCTTTCATTGCTATAGATAAAATAGATGTCCATAACATGTAGATGAGTAAACCTGCCATGTTATGGAAGTTGATGGTGGTGAGAATTACCATAAAAATTGCAGTAAAATATGAATGGCATAATGAAACTGTATAGTGTGACAGTTTGTGACATATTGACACTGTTATGGTGTAGCATATTTCCAACTTATTATTTAAGTTGCCTCCATGATATCCTCAAGTTGTTCCAAATTTCACTTTTAATCATAGTTGTCTTGGCTTGCATTACAGAGTGGAGAATACTTTTATTTTTATGTTTGGCTATAGTCAAGAAAGTCATGTTTTTTATTATGAAAAAGACTTTGGGCTTGTTATATTTATGTCCCTTCTATTTGTTTTGAAAGTGTTGGTAAGAATTTACCACATGACTAAGAAGAAAATTAGAGTGCCTTGGTTATAAATAATGAAAATATATAGCTTGGATATTTTATCATTAACTTCCTATCTCCATGCACACAAATTGGAAAGTAAATAAATGAAAAGTGAGTTTAAAAGGAAAATATGTTAAACACAGGTACATGTACGCACGTTATTTTAACAAAAATGTAATAGCACATATTATTTCAAGTTTAAACTGATTCTTAGATGGAAACATGTAGAAAAATTTATTTTATCCATATATAAGCAGTACTTAAATTAGGAATTCATGGAACAAAAACTGAAACGGTTTCACCCCATGCCTCTCCCCATCCCACATATAACCCTGTGTATGCATTTGTGCATGTTCACTATAGACATGAGACAGATGGGGAGAGAAAATTGATTAATGGTGGTAATAACAGAAATGGAAGATGGTACTCCCTTGGGTTCCCCTGCCATCCATTAAGAACCCAGAATGAGTCATACTCACTGTGTCTGTTTGCATTCATAATCACCTAGATAAAATGCTATAGTTCTAAGTCTCTTGCAATGGCAAAGTCAGGCAATAGGCCTGTAATATGTGTATTATATATGATGATATTCTGTTATATGTACATAACATTCCATTATATGTATTATAATATATATTTATACAATTTTTGTTTACTTGTAAGAAAAGTCTGTTACTTAAATCTTACATCTTGCCTTGGGATTACACTCATAAAACCTAATTATTTCTTTCTGAATAATTCTTTCTTTCCATGCATTTAGACCACATTTGACCATTCTACCATGTTTTTATAACCAGATGGCTCATAAATAAGTCATTTAGAATTCACGATCCCCAGTTCTTAAATATTAGGCTATTCCATTTGCCTTACATTTAACTGCTTGGGTATGACTATGGTAAGATAAACTCATATAATATTGATAAAAGTTTAAAGTAAAAAGTAACACAATTTAATAGATAAGCTATTTTGCACATTACTCTTCAATAGAGATCTTATGCATTGTAATTTGAAAACAAAAACATTAAAATAATCACATGCTTTTTGAAAATATGTGGGTAATTTTCTATTTGAATCTATCATCTTTCTCTACATCAATTTTTCTAACTCTATCTCATACAAAATTGAAAACACTTGCAAAAAGTGAAATAAAGACTTTGAATAATTTTTATCACTTTTCCATCATAGTGCATATTTTTTTCCAAATGCCAAGATGTAGCTAATTTCTATAGACCCCATAGAAAGCATATATTTATTTACACAAGAAATCTTAGGTATAGCAGGTAGAGTTTGTTTCTAACTCCTTAAATTCATAAGTAATTTTCTCTGACCCTGAAAGGACTTTTTCCACATGAGCGAAGCAGAAATAAACAGAATTGGATTCAAATTCTGACTTGACTATTGCTGTCACCTGTAGCAAACTAAATACTCTCTTTAACTTATGCTTTTTTATATGTAAAACATTAGTAAAGAAACCTATGTTTCTGTGTTGTTGTGAGTGTTGACAAAGAACATATATCAAGCTGGCATAGTACTTGTTGGATAGTAAAAATATTAATTCCTTCTCTGCTGTCTCTATAAAGTAGAAGTATGACTAATTTACAGAGTTGTTGTGCATAATAAATAAGATTATGTACAGAAGGCAATTCAGACTGTGCCTTGCACTAAGTAAATGATACTTTCTCCTGCTCTTCCTCTTTTATTTTACAGGTAAAACTTATCTCATCCTTTAAAATTCATTTGGATGCTGTTTCCTTCTTCAAAATCTTTCCCAAGCCAACACCCCTAGCTAAGGCAGAGTTACGTATTTTTGCAGTTGCATAAAAGTGCACATAAATTTCTGCTAGAATATTAAATATATTTATCCATTTATCCATTCATACATATGTATATTTATAAGGTTTCATATAATACTTATATTTTAACCTGCATTTAAATTTTCTTGGAGGTAGTCTTAGTTGTTAGGATAGTTTTAAATTAATTTCTCTTTCCTATTTCAAAGATAATTTTAAGACAAATTTTTTTTCTCCTGAGAAAATACTATGAAATATGTTTTCGATAAACATTTTTTTCTACAGGATATATCCAATTACACAATAATGTAAAATCCTCTGTATTAGAATTATAGGAAGACTAGATATAATCAATTCATTCATCATATTTATTGAATTCATCTTACATTGTGAGATACAAGTTAACACCATGGAGCTTATATTCTAGTAATATAAGAATCCACATTAATCAAAATAAACATTTTGAAAGATAAGTTCCACAAAGTAAAAGTATGTGAAAGTAGGATAGCATAAAAAAGAAGACATGATCTAATGAAAGCAGTATAAGACAACTTTTTGTTTGTAATTTTACAATTTATTTATTTATTTTATGGTGACTCGGTAAATGAAATCCAATGTTTCAGCTGTACACTTTAACAGTAAGGCATATATATATTTACACTGTGCGTTCACATCCCATTGTTAGATTTCTTTATAAGACACCTTTTTGAAGGAAGTAGGGATTGAACTAAATTTGAGGCACTAGTAGTAATTTGTGTGTTGAAATAGAAGAAAAGAAACTTACAGGCAGATGTAATAATTTTTACAAAATTCTGCAGCGTGAAAATAGATAACTAATACAAGGTAATACTAATATCTGCTAGTCTGGTGAGATATACTATTGTTTTTTATTTACCATCTTTCTCAGAGTATGGGGAAGAGTTTCAAAGACTTCAGATTGGCTTTTTCTAATGAGAAACTTCTACCTTCGAGGACAAAAAACAATATGGGAATTCTGCTAACTCCCTAGAAAGTCCATTTCAACAATTCATTGGCAGTGAGAGATATTACCACTGGGTGTATCCATGTGTATATACTAGCATCGAAACTTTATTACTTGGCCTCCATGTGTCCTCACTCTAAGAAATTCATGGTAAGGCTTTGAATTCCAGAGAATCTACATCACCTTTAGTGCATGTCCAGTTGTCCTTAAAAAGTCTGGACATTCTCTTTCCCTCTCTGTACTACTCAAGTAGCACACCGGAAGTCCCTTTGGGAAGACTGGGGCATTATTTTATATACTTGCTCTGGTGTTTCAGAGCCCTTTGCCTGAGGACATGACATTCTTTCACACAATGGATTTTAGGTCTAAAAATAGGTTCAAGTGATAAATTGGGCAAAAGGTCATAATTGTTTACTAGGGCAATTGTCGTCAGCCTCCCGATCATTTTTTCAACCTCTCCATTGCTAGTGGGGTCTTATTTCTAGATAGTATCTCCTACCATCTGACCTGCCTATAAACAATCACCACACTGAGGTGCCCGGTGGTCCTGGTGCCTCTACCACTTGTGCATTCTTATTACTGTGGTAATTAAATATCCTATGGCCCATTCCAGGGTCTATATTCACCATGTGGACTTCCTGGCTTTCCATAGAATAAAAACTGTCATGTTCAGTTCTCTAAATCTTTGGACACTTTCTCTTATCGTTACCATGGTAGTTCAGACATTTATACCATCATTTTCTGTAAACTGCCTTGACCCATCCTATTAACATATTTACTCCACATTTCAGGGTCCTTCCCAGGACTATAGATTCTGTATACCAGGAAAGTTTTCTCAATTTGCTAAACTCTTCCTTGTCCAATTTTATTTTCCACTCCTTGATCTTGCACCCTTAGGATCCAATCCTATACACACTTGCCAGCCTCTTGCTGTCAAATATTGCTTAGGTCCTCTAACTCTTTCTGCTATAGTTTTTTTCCCCCCAAAAAAGTCTAGAGTTTCTCTTGCCCTGGTATGTCATGACAACACAAAGAAATGTAGGAGAAGATACTGAGGGGACTCTCATTTTATTTCAAGGTGAGGTCTTCTGCATCACCTTCAGAGAAGATATCACTCACTATCCCTCGACAGGGTGGGTTTGGAGGAATGCAAGGTTTTTACGGGCATTAATTCAGGTGTCACCATCATCTGTATCAGGATCTCTTTTTTTTTCTGTCACCGTGCTGGCCTCAACATAGTGGACCTGCCTAATTTGAAAACTTATTCTTATTTGGCGCTCATATGATTGAGTTCTATGTTCTGTCTTTGGCTCTCTTTACTTTCCAGTTCCAGAGGGTAAGAGTCTCTTCAAATGCTGAAAAAGAGGCCCTTTGACTTCCACATTTGTTTTTATTAAATCCTAAATAATCTCTCTAAAAAAGGACCATTCAATTCCATTGTGTTATAATTATGTATTATTCTTTCCACTATACTTCTTATTATATTCATCAGTGTAATTCATTCCACAAGCATGAACTTTTAATCTGGGGACTTGAGACTCTCATGTTCCACATGCTACGCATGATGAGGTCCTCATTGTCACTTGGGTGGTGCTGATGCTGAGTAATTCAGCTCCAACATCCTGTTGCAACACTTACTTTCTTGTAACAAACTGGTTCCCTTGAAACAAAGATTAGAGTAAAGGAATCTTCTATGATAATATTCTCAGCCTCCACAGTTCTTGAAGGAAGGGAAAAAAAAAATAAGGTTTGGCAGAAGAAGAATCAAGACTTCAGCACCATGGCAATAAAGCCCTAGATCACTCAGCGAGCTCTGAAGCTAGAATTGCTCTTCAGAATTGCCTGGCATTTGCGAGAAAGGAGAGGGTAGTATAGCTTCATATTGGCCAGTTACATGGTGGCTGCCCCCTGGAGGGTAGCATCAATGTGGGCATGACAGCTCTCTTCAACAGAGGGCAAGTCCTGAAGATCAATAGCTGAGGGCAGTCCGCACGGCCCTCCCAATATCTGAAGAATAAGTCTTTCAGTCCTGGAGGAGGATCTGTATGATGTAGCTAAGAGTCTATTACAATCAGCTAAGGACACCATAAGAGGTAAATGAGAACAAATTATGAATTTAGCCTGTACCAGTGCAGAATCAATTATATTAATTGTATTTGGATCAACATTTTTCACTAAATTAAAAGAGTTGCTGAATGTGTAAATTTTTCTCATGCATAGATCTCATAATGCCGTATTCGACAAATCATTTTATCGACTTCACATTGAATTCAATTATAGTGTTCTCAAAGTATTACATATTAATATATAACATATAATACAAAATATCATAAATACAAAGTATATAATTTAAAATATTATATAATACAAATCATTATATAATGCAAAACAGAGTGTGCAAATTGATCATACCTAATTCAGTAAATATTTTGATACTCAAGTTTGGCAAAACACATAAGTAATAAATTGAGGGTTTTATAGGTCTTATTATTGCTAAATAATCTTCTAGATTAAAAAATAAAACAAAATAATTAAACAATTACAGGAAAAGAGAAGCAAACTCTCTTAAAATCTCTTGTCAAAATACAGGGGACACCAAAGAACACATATCTTTTTCTTTAAGATTTTTGCAATGGGAGTAAACAAGTCCTTTCTGCTTCTATAAAGGTATTACTTTCTTGTAATCCAAGTAATATGAAGTGTTCTGATTGTATAAAGACAAAAGACAATTTTAATTAAGTTGTTAAGCTGAATTTATTGCTTTAGATCACAGGATGCTGGAAAAAGAATTTTGATTTAATACTCTATTATAATTGACCTTTGACCTTCACAAAGAGAATGAAGGTGAAACACAGTTCATATTCTTTTATCAAAATTGAAAAAAAGAAAATAAGCCTTTGTTCTCTAGAATAGCACGAAATTTTATAAAATAGATACAAAAAGTCAAGCAGAACTGGAACCTAGTATTTCATTACACTAACCAGTGCAAAGTAAAATTTTGCTTAAAGATTGAAAGCAGAAGAAGCTATGCATGGGTGCCCTCCGTGGGTGGTTGGTTGCTTAGGGTGCTGAGGGCTTTTAAAAATTGCTATGTGCACATGCCATGAAATGCTAAGAAAGTACATTTCTTCCACAGTTATATCTATTTCTATATCTATCTATATCCATATATCTATATCATATGTAGATGTAGATATAGATATATATCAATAATTCTTTTCATAAATGTGTAAAGCATTCTTTACATTTTTATCTTTACACATATATTTCTATTACGAAAATGTAATTAGGTAAGATTTGAAATGATGATGGTTCAGATTATTCTCTTACTAGAGAACATGTGTTGTTTAAATCGTTTCTGCTCTCTAAACTACCAAAATACTTTGGCAGCCATGGCAGAGACAAACATGACAAAGAGATGCAGTGGGAGAATGAAGACCATTTGAAGCTCAAGCATAGATACAACCTCAAATGAAATTTCTTGTTGGATTTAGCAACGGTTCATTGCTTCTGCTTGTGTACTGTTTATGCGAAACTGGTGCTAAATAAACCAATCCACGACATGATTTATCTGCCAAATGGATCGAACATTTACTCTCTCTGCCACAAAAGCTTGTCATTTCAGTTGAGCCTCGCAGATGGTCCTTCCTTTTCCTTGAAACAGAGCCACTGTATACCGGTTTGCCAACGTTTTCTGTTATTTAAAGTTCACCCTCAGAGTACACATAGCCATGCTTCACCTTCTCAGCCAATGTTCCGCAGCATCAATCTGCCATTTCTTTGTCCTTCGGGCCACTCTAGCAGAGTTGGGTGCCTAGTTATCAACCATTTCTCCTAAGTAAACTGCTGAGAAAATCATAGTGTCAAGAATTCTACTTCTATTTTTGACAAATGACTTTATCTAGGAAACATAGAGAATTTTTGTGAATGTGTTTGACACTAAGTATGGGATGAAAGTTTGTTGGCACTTTTCGAAAATCGTTTATGTGTTCAAATGTCACTTAAAAGGAGCTCTTGCTTCACTCAGATGTTTTTAGTTGGAATATTTCTATTATAAAACAAAAATTATATGACTTAAAACACAAGCAAGTAAGGCATATTTCCATTGATGTCAAATTCTTAAAAGAGCACATGGAGCTTGCTGGTATTATATTATATGTGGAGTAAGAATATGTTTTGTAAAGTACAGAACAAGATTTTTTTTTTTAAGTAGAGCAAGAAATTTATGAGATAGCAGAAACCTTAAATCTATTACATTTATATGGCTTTCATTTTAAAAACCTTCAACTTTTAAAATTTAAAAAGTCAAATTTTTATTCCTATATTAAACTGAGAGTAATATTTCATGCTAAAATCTTAACAATCAAATATTTATTTCAACAGTTTAGGAATGGAGTACCTTTTTCAATCTGCTTTATTGAGAGTGATTCGATATTAATAAGGACTATGAAAAAAGTACTTAAATGTGAGATGCTTGACATCAGGTTGAGCCAGGGAGCCTTGGTGACACAGAGTAAAAACAAACAAGTATTAAAAGGACAGTCTCAATTACCAAAATCAAGCATTGTGGGTCTACTCAGACCAGCACTAGTTCAAGATTGTTAAGAACTAGAAGGTGGCTATTGTGGCTATTGCACCACCCCAATTTTTCATCTGACAAAACATGGTTATGAATTCTATAAACTTTAATTAGAACAATGATATAAGCAGTGCTTAATGGTATAATTGTAGACAAAAAATTTTAAAAAAAAGAAAAAAGATGGGAGAAAACTTACAAAGAAATACATGATGAGAATAGTATAGTGGTACATTCAAATTACTGAAGTGCTATATTCTGTATAGCTAATAAAGCCCATGAACCCAGTATTTGAATGCTCGGCATACACATTTGTTAAGTTATGTCTCAGAACTTGTTGGTACTTTGCTTATTTAACTTACATATGCAAACAAATTTTTTTTACCTTTTTTAAATTAAATTTACTGGTGTGACATTGATTAATATAATTATATTGGTTTCAAGTGTACAGTTCAGTAATATGCTATATGTATATTGTGTTGTGTGTCCACTATTGTCAAATCTCCTTCCGTCACCATATTTCACCTCCTTTATTCTTATCTACTTCCCCACTTTCCCCCTTTCCCTCTGGTAACCTCCAAACTGTTTTCTTCATCTACGAGTTTTTGTTTATTTATTTATGTTTGTTGCTTTCAGTTTTATATCCCACATATGAGTGAAATCATATGATTCTAAAGTTTTTTTGTCTTGATTTATTTCACTTAGCATGATAATCGCAAGATCCACCTATGTTGTAACAAATTGTCTTTGGAGTATTTCCTTTTTTTCTTATGCTGAGTAATATTCCATTATATATATGCAGCAGCTCTTCTTTATCCAATCATCTGTCAAAGGATACTTTGTTTGTTTCCATGTCTTGGCCACCATGAATAATGCTACAGTGAACATTGGGGTGCATATATCTTTATAGATAAATGTTTTCAAAAATTTGGGGTACATACCCAGAAGAGGGATTGCTGGGTCATATGATAATTTTATTCTTAATTTTTTGAGGAACCTCCATACTGTTTACCATAGTGACTGTACCAATTTATGTTCCTACCAGCAGTGTGTAAGGGTTCCTTTTTGCCCACAACCTCTCCAACACTTGTTATTACTTGTTCTGTTGATAATAGCCATTCTAACAGATGTGTGGTGGTATCTCATTGTGGTTTTGATTTGCACTTTCCTAATAGCTAGTGAAGTTGAGCATCTTTTCATAATTGAAAAGAGAATCTTTTCATATATATATATATATATATATATATATATATATATATATATATATATATATATTTGTATGTGTTCTTGGGAGAAATGTCTGTTCAGATCCTTTGCTCATTTTTTAATTAGATTGTTTTGTTGTTGTTGTTGTTGTTGGGTTGTATGAGTTCCCAAAAGAGAAATTTTGGGGGTATATAAAATCTATTTGTGCTTTTGCACAAGTTTTGTTGTAATAAGTTCCTTTTATTGGAGTATTTAAAGTTTTTTTTAATAATGAAATAAGTTTGCCATTTGTTGTTCCCAAGTGAATATGGATATTCAAATACTTATTTTTATCACAAATTTATTTAACTTGGTACCCTCTTTTGGAGGCAACAAGTACATATTAAGTTCAAATCATAAAGTTTATGTTTCTGTTTCTCATTGGAATAAGCTAACTTCTTAAATTGATACTGAAAATTAGGAGTCAAACTGAACTTATTTTAAAACTAAATGAATGCATCTGCAAGCAATCTGTGATATATCCACTGATTTTTCATACAACTATACCAATGTGGTAAAAGATCATGTACAAATATAAATTACTTTGTTAGCCACAAAATTAAGATAATTCTAAACAAGTGCCAGGAAAACAGTTTATAGCTTTATCTGCCTGATTTCGCAATGTTCACTTAACATTTTAAAACAATGTTAAAGGTATCTGCCTGAAATGTGAAATTAGTTCACTTCTTTTCTATTTTTATCAAGAGGAAGTAAAATCCATTCTTAGCATGGTGCTAAAGGAGTCATTGCCACAGGCTCTTCTGTGAGTTTGATGCTTTGGCTTTGCAAAAAGCTCCTTAAGTAGCTGGCAGTGTGGTTCCTAAGGCTCTCCAGTCTTCATACCTCTAAGGCTGTTCACACAGCCCAAAGCTTACTTGGTTTTGTCAGTTACAGAGTATGGATACTGGGAATGAAATCCCATTGGTCAAAATCTTACCTACTGCTAGCTTAAACTACTTTGTTTTATTGTGTATTTAGATTGTTACTTTTTATAAGAAATCTTAATTTAATGAGAGGCAGCATGCTATAGAGTGTAAAGTAATAAATTTATTGTTTCTAGTGTACCAGTGAAGGACACTTTCATATTTAAGGCAGATACTTGCTTATAAACACCATCGTTTCCTGTGGGAGCACACATTGTCTCCCCCGCCGCCACCCTACAAGATTGATATATTTGGAATTTTTGCATTTACAGTGTAAAAGAAAAAATAAAAAATTGTTATATCTTATTAATTCCCATTCAAACTTACAATCTATCATGGATATACTTTTTGATTTAAAGATATTTTAGAGATTATGCATGAGAATTTCATTAAAAAGAATGGCTCTTAGGTACAGGAAGCAGCAAGAAAAGATGCTATCATTCAAAATGAAAACTGCACATAAACTATGATATCATAATTTTTCTTTAATTTATTAAAGAAACCTATGTTATAAGTAAACAGAATTACAAGAGTGACGAGCACCTCTGAAGATAAACAAGATGCCTTTAGCGGAGTACAGAGAAAGAGATGTCCACCACGGCAGTGTGTAAGCATTTAGTTAACATATTTGTGTATTTCTCAATGCCAATTATAGGCAAGTGTATTAGTTTTCTAGGGATTTTGTAACAAATTACCAAAAACCGATGCCTTACAATGATAGAAATTTATTCTCACAATTCCGGAAGCTAGAAGTCTAAAATGTGTCAGTAGGCTTGATTCTTTATGGAGGCTACGAGGAAGTAGCTCTTCCACACCTGTGTCTCAGCTCCTGGTGGCTACTAGCAATATTTGGCATTTCTTGGCTTGTAATGGCATCACTCCAATCTCTGCCTCTGTCTTCAATCTCTGTTTCCTCCTGTGTCATATCTTCTCCTCTCTGTCTCTTTCAAACTTCTGCTTTTCTCCTGTCAGGATACCTGTCATTATATTTAGGACTCACTCAGATCGTCAAGGATGATTTCTTTATTTCAATACTCTTAACTTACTTATATCTGCTGAGATTCATTTTTCAAACAATGTAACATTCACAGGCTCTGGGAATTAGGATGTTGACATGTATTTTCAGTTGCCACTATTCAACCCAATCCCGTAAACATATCAGTTTAGAATAACTGAGAGCCTAGACACAAGGAGACATTGCAATTGCTTGTGAGCTCTTTTAAACAGATCTCCATAAGATGCTCATAAGAAAGATTGAAAGCAATGAGTTGGCGAATGAGACAAACAGGTGGTGATTGGCTGCTATGGCAAAACAGTCAGGAAACCCTGTTTCCTCTGCTTGACATATTCTTGCATACTAAACGAAAGACTTAAGCCCTGGGAAAGGCGCAGTAAACTTCTTATCCACAAGAACTGGGCAAAGATCCACTGATTTGGAGAGAAGGTAGAGACAGTCTTCATCTGAGTCTTAAGCCTAAGATACCACCCCAATATAAAGGCCTAGCTAGTGGCCTCACATTGTTGGAAGAGTTTAAAGCTTTAAAGCTCATGAATCACTGAAGTAATGGTAGCAACAAGAAAGCAAAATCCAGCTCAACTACTGAACAGATTGAATCAACCCCCGATGATATCACCTTGACAGAAGAATAGTACAACGAGTCCTCACTTAACATTCTGGGTAGGTTTGACGTATAAAAAAAACAATTTTACCAGGGGCTAATTGATATAAACAGGAATTAATTTCCTACCGGAAAAACTAACACAGAGTCAAAGACATGAAATTTCCAAACAATAATTATTCTCTTGATGTAATTTATATAACTTCCAATTTTAAACTCAAAACTTTTGTTTCCAAAGAGAAGGCTTTGACAAATAGAAACTGTGGATTACATTTGTTTTGCAATACAATCCTCAACCCATTAGAGTACAAAAATCTATTACTAGAAGCACACAAAGAAACACTGGGAATTAATTATGAAATATTCTTATCTCCTAAAAGTAGTTGGCAGGAAAAAAAATTGTCTTCAGGAAATAGCGATAATTTGAAACACTAAAACCCCTTCCACTCAGTGGAAGTTACATTATCCTAATTCTTCTGAAAATCTCATTGCCAATTTCCTCGTATTTCTAAATGTAACCATTAGAAGTCTTAGGAAACCACTGTGATTTATGATAGGATAAAGGCTAGCCTCTCTTCTCGTAAGAGTATTGTTATATTTTTGAAATAAAGAAAAACTGTGTGTGTTAAATGCATTTAATCTATAGTCTTAAGCTCCGATGCAGATTTTCTTCACTTTCATACTAATTTTTAGTTTTAATTTTATTTTAAACTGCAGATATTGTATTGTTTGCAAACATGCACGACCTCTGATAAAAGCTTGTTGTTCACATTTAAGATTAGACCAAAGAGGACCTAGTCAGTTCTTGGCAACAGATTGATGGGCTGAAGAAACTGTAGCTAGCACCAAGTGTCTACATGAGACAGCTCTTGTATTTCTATTATTCTCATTTACACACGTATGTATTATTTCCTCAGAACTTACCACACAATCTTGCTACTTGCCAAGAAACTTACTTTCTAACAAAATAATAAGGAAAAGTGTGATACTCATGGCATTACCCATTGGTCTTTTAATATTATCTCATTAAATAAAAGTAATTCCCTTTATACCAAACAGTAAGGTAGCTCAAGAAGATTTAGGTGCAGACATAGCTGGAAGATTAAAATTCACGAGATGGGGATGCCATCCCATAGGGTGCAGGGTATGCTTGAAATCAGTGAACAATATTTCTTATTATTACATCTATTGTTCCACATGAAAACATATTTTTTCTCAGTCCTTTGAGACCCTCTTAATTAGAGACTTTACCCCCAAAGGAAAAAAAAATATTTCTACCTGCTGAACAACAGTGGTATTATTAAATTGAGAATTAACATTGCCACCTGGCAAATTTAAGCTCCTAATTCACCTAAACAAAGGGGAAAAAAAAGTGGGCTATGGTAAAGATTTGGTGAACTATCCTGCCTATCCAAGGGAAGTAGAATTGTTGCTGCAAAATGGAGTTTGTTCAATCGTATGCTGAAAAGGAGCTACAGACGATGAGAATCTTCAGAAATGGAAATGAGGACACAAAGTAATAAAACCACAGTTAAGTAGCAGAAGCCAAACAGCTATGTTTCTTACAAGAGGCAAAATGTTCGCAAGGCGAATCATGTAAGGGCAAAGGCATAGACACTGCTTACAGCCCTCGGTCTAGCTGAGGTTGCACATACTATATACAGATAAATTAGTAAACTTTATCATTGAGCTCAGAGATAATAGAACACAGAGACAGGATCAGATGAATTCAAGGAAAAAGAATAATAAATCAAGATTTTAGATATGAAAGTGAATGCGGTCACAGATGAGATTTGGATTGTCTCCAAATGAAATTGTGTGTTTTTAATTTTATAAGGAATAGTTGAATTGTGATAAGCAAGACATTTTTTTGAGAGGCAGAAGTATGAGAAGTGGGTACATGTTTGTGAAATGATCAGGAGGTATTCTCAAAGTGGATCTTTGAGGTAAATTAATCTGAGCTTATACTGTATCTACTTTCTGTATTTAGGGACCATACCATTGTCTGATTTTATTTATGGAATCTATAGATGCTACACATCTGCTTTTCATGAACCAGGGTAGTATAGCATTACAGCACATTCACTGACCAATTGAATGATCCCACTGGGGATGTTTAATCTAACTTGAGTGACACAAAGAAACAAAACTTTGCTGATGATTTATTTCTAGCAAAACATTATCCTGTGTTTCTAGTGATGGTTCCAGCAGTTTCTTCCAGTGCTCAATGGTGCAGTACCACCGTGATTGGATAATTCTTTTGGCTGTAGTTCCAGACAATCTGTCCTGGCTTCTCTTCCTTTCATTACTCTGTTTCTCCAGCCTAATTGTCAACACTGGTGCCTATCTGGCAATTTTCAAAGACACTCATTCTATGCTTTATGTTGTGTTTTCAGATATGTTTGTATACATACATATATATGCCTGTGTCCATATATGCATATATAAACACATACAGATACATATATATATATATATGCATATATATATATTCTGAAAAAATATATATATACATATACATATGTATGAATCTAAAAATATATTTTTAAAATGTGACAATCTCAAGAACTATTAAATGAGTACACAATTAGATTAGGATATTTGAAACACATTCATGAATTTCACTGGTAAAGTTGAACAGGTCAATTAACTCATTTGCTTTCTTGTCTATAAAATAATATATTATGTTATAACATCTCTGGGATTCTTTCTTTACTCCATGCACTGTTTGATGACAGTTGTGTTTGAAGTAGTTTTCTATTAATGTCGATCCTTAGCTGAAAATAGTATGTGATTAGAAACTCTTTTGGTACAAGATAAATTTATTAGTTTAAAGTTACTAACATTTCTGACTTGAATGGTTACTTTCTATTTGACTATTTATTATCATAAACTGAGTATTAAATCGACAGGAGTGAATGGCATTAATTCAGGGGAAAAGAATCTTTACCGGCAACATTGAGAAACTAACTTCCTTGAAATGCATCTTGAAATCTTCCCAGACTTTAAAATCTACCATACAAAAAGAAGATGTGTTTTGTTCATGCTGTTGTTGCTAGAAATTTGAAAAAAAAAAATAAATGTGCATCACCTGCTATGTTTCAAAAAGCAGCTAATGTGTATGTATTTTGAACTTATGGTTGAGTAAAGGTAAAATATTGGAGACCACTATGTTTTACTGTAGAAAAACAACAGCACAAATTGAAAACAAATGTATGAGGATGTTGTCCATTCATGCCCTTTTACCAATCTTGAATGTCTTATACCTCAGAAACTTACTTTAATGTCCCATTTTCACATTCTAAAGTCTATCACTTGCAATGTCCCAGTTCTATTGATAGTTTCTCTATCAATCCAGGCTCTTTTGATTTTTAAAGGTACACAACTCAAACTAAGCATAAAATAAAGTTAACTGGGAAGTTGCTAGTGTTATTCATTGAAAAAAAAAGAAAACTAGGGCACTCAAGTGTAGGAAAGATAGAGACAAAACAGCTACCTGCAGACACTGTAAAAGACATGAGCTTAGTCATGACTCACTCCATCACTCATCTTTGTCTCTCTTTGATATTGGCTTTATTCTCTGTAATAGAAAGTAGTTATTTTGTGTGCAAATTGACCAGTTCCACAGAAATATTAGAATAGGTAAGTAAATGGTTTACTTAGCTTTAACAATTAGGTGCAGAAATGAAGCTTTGTACAGAATCTCTAGATCCTCTTTTCCTTGAGGAACTACTGGCCAGAGGATTTGGATGAGATTTAAGGACCCTTGACTGGTTAGTAAGGTCACTCATAAGACCTGGGGAGATCTGGTCAGCCCAGAAAATCTGAGAATCACTCACCAAGAGCTTCCACTATAGCAGGTCCTTGTACATAAGACATAGAAAGGGCACATCAAATTAATAGGTTACGTCTTTGCATGTTCAGATTTACAGGGTTTATTCAACATGACAAAATACACACTTACAAATACATACAATGTCTTTATACCTTAGGAGAACTGTCCTGGGGGGTGGGGGGCGGTTATGATCAAATTTTCCTTTCTATGAGGATCCTTGCTACACTGACTACAACAATAACAAAGCTGCTTTCTCCAAAGTGCCAGAAATTAGTTGGCAGAAACTTGGGGTTTACCTATTTCTACCTTTATCTTCTGGAAAATAGCTTTCTTTATGTCAAAACTTCCAAGAAAGGACCTTGATAGACTGACTTGGTATGCATGCTTCCTCTTAGATCAACCACTCTTTCAGAGAGGTCAGAATCATGCATGAAGATAACAATTCCTTTTAATAGCATAAGTAAAATGGGTAATGAGGAATAAATAGCTCCCTAAAAGTAGAAGAGCAGATTTCTCAATAGAAGGGAGAGAGTCTTGGCAGGAAAACAAAAACGGCTATAAGAGATAGGCTGAAAATAAACAGCAATCGCTCAAAACATATAGAAAAGCATAATAAAATACTAGGTGTGGGTAGGATTTTTGCTTATACATGAAAAGACCCATTTCTATTAATATAATCACAATGCCTTTATTTAGGGTCGAAGTTATGCAATCTTTCCATGGACATATCTCATAATGAGCTGTTTAATGTCAGTCTCGTTCCCCAGTAACTGCATTAAAACAGACTAAATACACACACACACACACACACACACACACACACAAACACACATATATGTATATCTATGTAATCTGTATTCCAAGAGAATAGTATATTACATAATAGTTAATATTATTTATTAACTATGGAAGAATTTTACATGCTCTATTGCTTTAGTTCACTTAAAAAGGTAAAATAAATTTTCTTGTATTTATTGCACTGTGTCGTGAGTAAAAGAGTTTTAATTTATCTACTAAAATACTTTAAGTATACGATTGTTTTCTCAATACTTTTTGCATTTCTGTATAAATATTTACAGCAAAGAAAAAAAATCTTTCTAAAGCTTTTATTGTACTATTTATATTGAATACTAACCTCACTTAGAAATCAAAGATAATGGTAATTTTACTTAGGAGAGATTCTGGGGCCCTTTCACAAAAACTTACACTTATGTCCTTAACTTTTTATAATCATTTGGCATCACTTTAGGAAAAACACTCAAACTAACAAAACAAAATAAAAACGAAAGGAAAAGTGTTTTTAAAAGATATTTGACACTGTTTTTGAAATACTAATGCACTTAGATAGCTGTTAACTTTGAAACTAATAGCTTCACTTAATTTTCTCAAACAGGTGGTAAAAGACTCTTGCCTAGGGCAAAGATAGCAAAGAAAGAAATTCATCAAAGTACCAACTTTAACTGGTTTTTGAAGCACCAATGACAGCTTGGCATTGCTTGTAAATTTAAAGTTTAAGGTTACTCAATTCCTGCTAAATTGATAAAGGCTAAGAAAATATATGAAAAGAGATGAGTAGAAGTATAAAAGCATTTTATTTAGCTCATTCAAAAGTGCTAATATTGAATGTACTTATCCGTCCACCAAAATTTTGAACCTATTTGTGTCTGCCTTTGTGGACAAAAAGTGGGAAACCATAGAGACACTCAAAAGTCCTTTCAACCTGTAGCCTCATTTGTATTTCAGAGGCTGACAAAACCAATCCCTCATCTTTTCTCCTTCTCCCTGTGAGAAAAGCCACAGAGAGGAGATAAGAACTGTCAGTGATAAAAATATTGTGTTTTTTCATTTTCTGGAGGCAAAGATTTAAATTCTAAATTATTGGAATTTTTCGTGAAATTCTTTCAAGACAAATACATGATTAATTCATTTTGATTTGTAGTCTGAACAAATTTCCCAAGTCCTGACTTCAAGTGATTAAAAAAATTCATGTCAGTGTTGATTACATGAAAGTACAGCAGGAAAAAAGAAACCATTTTGTGTGTGTATGTGTGTGTGTGTGAGGGAAAAAAAAAATATCTCAGCAATAAAATCCAAAATGGATGTGAATGTTGCAGAACAGGAAGTAAATCTGTAAGATGTTTGGATGATATATTGCTAGAACTCAGGGCAACTGAAACACAGTTTACCAAGTTTCTAACATGTTGGGTTTAACCTTCTTCATCAGATGTATTGGTGCCAGCAGAGCCTTTTTGTCTCGTCTTCCGGTTTGAGAGAGAACTTTGAATGGTGTAAATCAGATTTATTGCTCTGAATTAGAATCACAGGTTCATTTTCCCTTCCATTGTACTGTGAGCTGCATAAATCTGGAAACTATATATTCTAATTTCTCTATACAGAGGCCGTGTTAAGTGCCCCCAATTTTAAAAAATTTGTCAATGGGAATAGCAAGGCCAGAGGATCTTTGTGAGGATTAATGAGTTGAGGTCTATGAAATGCCTAGAAGAAAGCCTGCATCATAGACTTAATAAACGTTAGCAAGTATTACCATTATGCAAACTGTTCATTCCTCATCAAATGGTGTCTACTTATACGATAAATGAAGATTGCCAGTATAACTTTCCTGGTTCCAAATTATGTTGTGTGTGATGGTGGTTCCCTTATGAGACTGAATTTGCGTGAAAGAAACAGAAAAAGGAAAATATTCATTTTCCATTTTAAACTAATACTAACTCTGTTTTATGTCTTGTGAGAATATGATATTTAAACAGAAATTTAAGATCTCAGAAATATTTACCCATATAATCTTATAACCATATATAATAGGTTAATCATAATTCAAAAGTTACAACAAGATTTTCATAATTAGAAATCTTACTTGAAAGATTAGCGTGTATCCTTCCTAACCTTATGCTTCACAATAATGTTCTGGTATTATCTTTTGACTGCTTAGGGAGTAATTAATCATTTCTAATTTTTAAATCCTTTAATTCACCTTATCATAATTATTTTCTTACATGTAAGGTAATCTGTTCTCAAAGATAGAGAAAAGTATATAATTACAACCTTTTCTGTTAACACCATCTTTTTAGTGTTCATGCCAGGGCCCAATAAATATGTAAAAAAGTAGTTTGCCTAAATTATCCTAAAAAATGAGGCAGAATACTACAACATAATTCATTTAGTTTTCCATCTTTTTATTTTTTGTGAAATATTAATTTATTTAAATAATCTAAATAAATTTCTATGACATAGAATCCACTGAACTTAGTACATTCATGGTCATATAATTAACTATAAGGATTTCATACTAGAGGATACAGGAAATGAGAATGTAGGAAAATAAGGCATGAATATAGAAAATGTTAAGTAATATAAGAAGTAACCAATCCAAAAATGAAATGAACGAATGAATGAATGAATGCATGAGTGAATAAAAATAAAATAAAATGTAATGAAATGATGCAGGACAAAAATGAAGTAGTTTAGGTAAATGTACCATTGATTCATAAAAACTGAGCTATTATATTCTATTTTTACAGGAGAAAAAATTTAAATGACATAAATTCATGGAAAATTATAAGAATCTAACATTGTAGACATTTTGAACCTGACAGTTTGCTAAACATTTTATAATAATTTACTTAATAATTATGACCGTCGTGAGAACTTTTTTCAAATAAATGTATTGACATTTAAAGTATGTAGCTTGTTCAAGATCACACATCTTTGAAGTCTGTGGAGGTAGCACACGAATATAGGTTCTTATAATTTCAAAATTCGTACACAGTTTTTACTATCCTGATATCTCTTCAGCTGCAATGTGAATAAAGAGTAAAATTAAAAAAGGTCGAATAAAGAAAACAAAGTATCAGGAAAAGCAGAATAAGAATTTGAGAAAAGTACAGAATTAGAAAACACATGTACACACATGCACATATCCATGCACACACACCTCTACACTAACACACGGACAATACATATTATGGTGGGACTTGGGTTATGAAGAGACAGATCAATAGTCAAATAGCATTGAGGAAAATTAATAAAAATTAGAGAAGTAGAGTTATAGCAGTTAAGAGGCCTAGAGGTCACCTTTAGGAACTACGATCCAATGTGGAGCAGAAGATTCTGTGGATCTACATAGTCAAGGAATTAATAAAATAAAATAAAATCTAGATCAGACCAGAGTGATCAGAGTCGCTACAGAGAGATTAGGAATCTGTAAATTGGGCGATAACACAGAGGTATTAGATTTTTGGAGGCAAGCCAAGGTCTGGCCAGGAGTTCATGATTAGGGAACTACTCAGGTGACTGAGTAACAGTCTCAAAGCACTGGCGTTAAAAATAAAACAGGAATTTATTTACAAGTTGGTGAATAACCTTCATTTTCCTAGATTCCTGGAAATATGAATGATGTTCACTACAAAAATACTTTTGGCTTCTCTTCATACCCCTCATATTCTTTTTAGGTGGAATAAGGAAAAATTACCTTATCTGATGAGTGATTTAATCTAATTTGGAAGAAATGCCTGAATCTGTTCTATTGAAGAGCCACTGGGAATTCCATAGGAAAGGCTATTCTCAGTATCTAATGGCCTACAATTCGTGTAGTCCAGAGGTAAAGTGTAGGCGAGTCCATTTCTCTACAGAGGTAAAGTTACAATCTCTGATGTGCTATTGGATTAATAGAGCTAACATTTTGACCATCTGACTTACTTCTGTGTCTATTTCTTAAAGGTTTTTAACTTTGGAAAGAAGGATATAATTTAATGATTTCATACAATTCCAACCAAGGAATTCATATGACAATGATTGCATGCCCAGAGCCAGGACCGAGGTGTAGATAGGAGTGACAATTCTTGGAGAATGTTGATATTTTACATGTTACATAATACTTTAGAAAAATCTATACCTATGTCTTTATTTTATATATTTTACACTGATTTAAAAAAATCACAAAAGACATGCTGAATAGAGATGGAAACTTCTTGAGTAAGAACATTTTTGCCAAACATGTTGACAATTTTTAAAAAATAATTTTCTATTTAGGCAATATATTAAGAACTTGGTCATATCTACATTGTCGTGAAGTTAGTTGAGAAATGAAATTGCAGAGACATATAGAGATAAAATTTCCATTTTATTTTGATAAAGCTGATTGGAGAAGATATCCATATGCAATTAGAGGTGCTAGTATTTCACCTCTAAATTAGACAGACATATCCACAACATGACTATCAAACTGGACAACCTCAACATTTTTGTTCTTCTCACCACATCCTTGCTGCAGGAGTTCATCTTGAAAACATGCTCAAGATCTTCTCTCAAATCTGATCAGATATCACTCTTCCCATGCAGAAGAGAGAGTATGGGGCTGAGCAAAGCTGGAAAGTTTCTTTCGACGCATTTTTTTTTTTTTTGATTCCTTATATGGTCCAGAGTAGAAGTTCTCAACTATCTATAGACAGGTGTTTCTGCTAGCAGTCAATAAGTCAATGATTTCAAATCAGTACTTCTCATCCACATAATTTTTGTTAAATTCTATACCCTTCATACATTAGTAAGCGATTGTTTTCAATTAGGTAGAACAATTTATTCACCCTGTATTCATATTTATGGTCTAGTTCAGTTATTTCACTGCTTTTGACAAGATCTTATTCAGAGCTCCATAGTCATTTCAAGAATATTTATGATGAGAAAGTTATCTAGTCTGCAAGATCAAGGTATAATTCTAAAAGTTTAGTTTAGGAAGAAAGAGTAAAAGGATTTTAAAAATTTGAAGATGACCAAAGCCTACAACTCACTGCAGATAAACTTCAACCATTAAACATATTGTGAATTATAGGAATATGTAAAAGAGAATTAAAATCACAGTGATAATGATTTAATAGCATTTTTCTGTGTAAATTAAAATGTATGCAAAGCATGGATTCAGAATCTAATTTTTAAATGAGTTGTTTGGCCTAAAATTTCAATCAAAGTCTAAAAGACCATTTAAAAAGTGGCAACTAATTATATTGATCTCGAAACAAAAGTTACAACTAGTAACTGCTGTTGCAAAAGATGTACAACTTACCATTTTTTACAATGTCAAAATTCGTGATATTTACTGATATGAAAGAGACTTAAATGCATTCTGAAGTATGAAAAATAGTAGTTATAATTAGGTAGCTTGCTATATCTTTAATGTGGAAGGAAATACCTTATTTTATAACTCTATATAAGATAAAATATATATTTCTTGGAAGAAAATTTAAACTTAAAATGCTAATCTACGAAGCTTTGAAAAGAAGACTGATATTTCGGTTTGAGACTAATATACTAGGAGATCGACAAAAAAAAATAATTGAATCTTTATTATTCAACATATCTACAGTTTCATGTATATGAAACCATTTTCAATTCATTTAAAATTCAATTTTGTAAATCAAATAATCAACTAAGTTGAGGAAAGTCTATATTAATTTATCGCTAAACGTGGTATCAGATTTTAACTAAAGTCTCTGATTCTAACTCTGTTGTTTCTTCCAGGGTTCTAGACCAGAAACTGAAAGCAGATACTAACTCTGCAAGCCTAACAAATCGACTATGAATGAAACAACAAGAGAAAACTGTACTTTAGAAAATGTACCATATCAGAATATATTTAGATAGTTTTCTTGGGGTCAAAAAAAAATTGTTATCATGGGTAAAAATGGGTTTGACCTTTCAAAGAATTGATCAGTTTTGTGTTCAGTCTTTCAGGGAAACTTGATTCTGGAGTAAGAAATGAAGAACAAGTAAGCGGGATCTACATGAGGATAGCAAAGGGTTGGGTAAACACCACTAATTGGCCACCCACACCCTTTGCTTAAGATCCCCTTCTGTGTCCAAGTCAAACAACTCCCAAACACCTACCAAAAGCTTCCATCAAGATGGAATTACGCAAATTCACTTTGCTTCAAGTAATTATTTGCTTCATTTTCATATGTTTTTATTCATACATGATACCTTCTTGGGGATTTGTTATAACTGAGACAACCAGATTTGGTGACTGTCAGACTTTCTGCTTTCCTTGGTTACCTCCAACTGTGCTCTCACATAAATCTTGCTTTCATAAGGGAAGAAAAAAAAAGCAAAACAAAATGAAACAATCAATCTAAAATTCTACAGGTATTTCCTCTTTTCTTACCTGTTTCTTTCAATGTCCAACTAAATGGCATATGAAATATGTTCCTCTGAATTCACTAACTTTATACATCTTAATCCTGTAATTAAACATAAAAGTATAAGCTGTATTTCCCTTACAAATAATTTAAAAGAGATATATTTTTACAGTTACAATCCTTCCCCCTCCAACTCACTCTTCATCTGAGTCCAAGAAGAGTTAGACTAGACTTAACCTGCTGTGGGAAGATGAGGAGGCTGTCCAGGGAAGTGTAGGTGAAAACAAGGTACAAAATTAACTGCATACAAATCTTAGTTCAGGGTTGGCTAGAGAAGTAATATGTAAACTACCTTTTTGTAGTATACGTCCTACTCTTAATCTATAATGTGTTAGTGAAATATTGTTAGAAGTACTACTTGGTTACAGTTGTACTGTAAATATTTTTAGAGGAAGGATGACTTGCCAAGAGATGACACAACCATATTTCTTTGGAGAAGGCATATACCTTAGTGGTGCAAGAGGTGACGCTGGAAGTTGGATGCTGAGAAAAACTATGTCCAACAGGAGCGGGTCTTGGGAATTGCAGCAACACTATGAATGTGGATATTTTGGCAGGATAGGTAGGCTGGAACAGGAGAAACAGGATCATCTCGAAGTATTTCTGAAACAGACCCCTAGGAAATGCTTAAGAGTTTCTGCGGGAATAATTTGAGGAAAAAGACTGCTAATTTATAAAAATTGGAGTGGTAAGATTTCAAAATGATTATAATGAAAAGAGAAATTAGGACTATATATTTTTTTATTAGAAGCTAGTGAGACCTAGGGCTTGGAATTGACATATGATTGATCTGAAGAACAATTTATGTAGCATTAATCTATATGGTGGATTAGTACAAGAGAAAGCATTAGAGTGTATGGAGGCTAGAATTTGAAGAGCCTTAAAAGTCGAATAGTAAGATTGGCTGTCATGATGGAAATAGCAAGGAAAATGAAAGCTTTTTAAGGCAGAGGAGTGAAGCTTTAAAATTGGTCTGATTAAGCCTAATATGTAGCCTTAAGAGATATGGATGGAAACAAGTAGGAAGAAGAACCGAACCCTGGCACTTCCAAGATGCTTACATTGTAGTTCAAGCTGTAAAACATAATCTAAATATCCATTAGACCTTTACTTAATCTTAAATATTAATCACGAATTAAATGAATGCCAGATGATTGGGAAAGATGACAAAAACAACAATTATTTACTTAATACAATGAATGATTGATTTTAGAAGGTAACCATGTGACTAGACATCACTGTTTGATACAAGCATTTAATCCTTCAGTACTTATTTGCTAAGTGTCTATTACTAGCCAGGTACTGTGCTAGCCAATGTGAATAAATGTGAAATGGAACAGATGACAGATGTAATAAAATACAAAAAGAAGTAAATTTATTTGCATATTTCCTGAAAATTAACTGTGATGTTTTCAGTGACATGTTTGACAGAATTATTATAACAATATACCCAACTGATTTTTCACAAAGGCGCCAAAACAGTTGAATGGGGGGAAGAGAGGCTTTCAACAAATACTGAAGGAAATGAACAGCAATAGGCATAAAAAATGAATTTTAACCTATGCTCACAAATTATAAAAAATAACTCAAAATCAATCACACTAAAATATAACACATAAAATCCTATAAATTTTAGAAAAGTAAAAAATAAAAAAAAAGGGAGACTATCTTCAGGATATAGATTCTAGGAAAAGATTCTTAAACTTGTACCTAAAGCATGATCCATTAAACACACACACACACACACACACACACACACACGACAAATTGAATCATAGGAAAAATACACCCAAACAATGAAAAATAAATTTTAAAAAAGCCTGTGATAGGTTGGCACATATATATACAGATGAAACTCTATACATCTAAAAGAAAAACGTCAAAATGAGGTACTAACAAAACAAAAAATGGTCCGAGTTGTGCTAAACTACTGGGATACCATCTGAAGCAAGCACAAATCTTTATAAGTCTGGGTTGGCAAAGAACAATTCCCAAGGAATTGTAAGCTGAGCAATTCCCAGAACTCACAAACTACTGAAATATATTTCATTTCTAACCAGACAGAGTAGAGAGACCTCAGGAATACCTAAGGTACTCATGAAAGACATCAGAATAGTTATATTTTAGTACTAGGGCTAAATAGTTCTCAAATAATGATTGCTCTAGGTCCTCCAAAAATAAAATAAATAAAATAAAATAAAAATCAACAACTTAAAATATACTTGGAAAGATCAGGCTGATCTGTAATTTAACTGTCTATCAAAACATATTTAATAATATTTAAAAGACAACAAAAAAATCCAAACATCCAAATGATAACGTTCACATGTTTACTAGAACTTAAAGAAAGCAGTAAAATGGGACCATGACTAGGAAAAAAATACATAAATAGAAATGGATGCAGAAATGACAGAGATGACCCTATTAGAAAAGACTTAAGTACAGCTTTATTATCGTGTTCAAGAATTAAAATAAAATCATAAAAATATTGAGAAGAGAAATGGAAACTCTTAAAAGGAACAAATTTAAATGCATAAAATTAAATTAATTAAAGTAAAAAGTTTACTAGATGGGCTTAAGAGCAGATTAGACACTGCCAAAGAAAACATCAGTAAATTAGACAGACCACATTAGAAAATGTGCAAACTGGATGATTCAGTGACCTAAGGGCCAAAATCAAACCACCTGATGTACATGAAACTGAAGTACTAAACTGTGCTACATCTGAGAAATAGAATATTATTCAGTGATAAAATAAAATTGAGCTATCACGCCACAAACGTACATGAAGGAACCTTAAATGTATGTTGTTAAGTGAAAGAAGTCAATCTGAAAAGTCTGCACACTCTCTGATTTCAATTATACGACATTCTGAAAAAAGTAAAACTAGGAGACATTAAAAAGATCAGCGGTTGCCAGATGTTCAAGGGGAGAGAGGAAGGGAGGAATGAACATGTGGAGCCCAGAATTTTAGGGCAGTAAAACTAATTTTTTATGATATTGTAATGGTGGATACATTTGTCAAAACTATAGAATGTACAACACAAAGAGTGACCCGTAATGTAAAGTATGAACTTTAGTTAATAATAATAATTCAATTGTAACAAATGTCCAAACTAAAACAAGATGTTAATAATAATGTGTCTGTGAAGAGGATAGACAGTATATGAGAGTTCTCTCTATACTTTCTGCTCAATTTTTCAATAAACCTAAAACATCTTAAATAAATCATCTTATTTGATTTACAGTCTCCTTAATAATTTTACACATGCAAACTATTAATGTACAAAAATTAAATTAAATTTGACTTTGGGTGGTGAACACACAATACAGATGATGTTTTTATTGAATTATTCACTTGAAACTTATATAACTTTATTAACCAATGTCACCCTAATAAACTTAATAAAAAAAAGATTTCAAAAACAACAACAAAAAAATTAAATTAAACATCATTTTTAACTAATGCCGTAGAGAATTCTCTTAAGGAATTCTGTTATACTAATTTATACTGAATATAAAAAAAATTTATACAACTTTACTTAAAGTTGTCAAACAGTTATGCCTTTCATTACTCTATGTGAACCTTCTCCATAGTTCACATTATGGAAAGTTAATGTCTAATATACAACAGAGGTTGCTGAGTTAATTTAAATTAAGGGGTATATTTGTAAAAGAATTTTTGAGTTACATTTTTTTCAACACTCCAGGACATGAAATCACTGCACACTTTGAGGACTTTGCAGTAACCGGAAGCTCGAATTCCCCATATACATGTTGATCACATAAAGAACTACTTCAATATTATGGTAAAAGTGTGGTGAGAAAAACACCTCTAAAAGATGGCAAGGATAGGCTACTTTAATTAGTTTATAAACATACATATTTATATTTCATATATAATGCATTTATATAGCACATGCACACACACATATATACATAGATGTTACATTCACAAAAATATTTCTTCAATCAAACAATAAATTAAATGATAAAGCACCAAAGATATACTTAGAAAAATAGATGATGGAAACAGTGGGTCTTATTATATTTCTGTAATACTGTCTTGCAATCATTTAACCCACTATAATTTGGCGATTTTAGATAACTCTTATACGCAGAATCAACATAGTCTTGGCATTTTAAAATCTCAGATTATTTTTAGCATCTAGGAAACTCAGGGAATGCTTATTTCTAAAATCAACGTTTATGTCAGGAAATCAGATAGTTAAGAGGCTGGCAATATTGGGTAAGAGAGATACTGAGAACTACTCATCCATAGGCCATCCCAGGCCTTAGAGTCATGACTGGATTCTGAAACCAACAGCAACAATAATAAAGCTGAAGCCAAAGCCAGACAGAACAAGGTAACACTAGGAATGCCTACTGTCAAATATAGGAAAAAACAGGGGACAGGTGAGAACTTTCCGATGCTAGAATCAATATTGCATGAGTATTACTCTGAGTTGAGCCCCTTTGCAAGGGATTCTCTCCAGGCTCTGTGATAATAATGTCTTTTTATAATATACTTTACACATTAATAATGACTTAAAAATAAACTTTAAACAATTAGAATAGTTTTAAGTTTATAGAAAAATTGAGAAAATAGTACAGAGTGTTCCTATATACCCCATACCCAGTTGCCCCTATTAATAATATTATACATTAGCATGTTACATTTGTCAAAATTAATGAGCATTGATGCATTATTATTGATTAAATTCCATAGATTATTCAGTGTTCCTTAGTTTTTACCTAATATCCTTTCTCCATTCTGGGATCTCATCCAAGATACCACATTACATTGAGTCATCATGTTTCCACAGGCTCCACTTGACTATGACAGTTTCTTGATTCCTTTTTTTGTGACCTTGACAGTTTTGGGGAATACTGGTAACTATTTGTAGAATGCACCTATACACCAATAACTATTTTGTTTCTTTAGAAAAAAAAGTAGGAATAAAAAAAAATCTTTAGTATATCTTTCTAAAGATGAAAAATATCTAACTTTCTTATCTCAATAGTTTTTAGTTTATATTTTGTAGAATTCTTTGGTTAAAAGGGACAAAAGACCATTTGAAATTTGCTTGTGTATAATATTAATCTTTTTGTTTCAAGCCACTGCAAGGAGCAAGGATGTTCATGAATTCAACTCCAAAGACTCTTCTGCCTCTCCTTCTGGAATCTATTCCTGCGACAGAGTTATAGCTATATGTAAATCCAGACTCACATACTTGGAATTTTTCCACTAGAAGAGAGTAAAGAGTAACACTTCTAATCCAGGTTGAAATAAAGCTGAAGAGGTCCCCGATATCCCTGATTTGGGGTAGAAGATAACCATTTGATCAAATCAGTGTGACCATGGATGTAAGGCTTTATGACTGAATGAACAAGAGTAGAAAAGTACTATATTATGTTAATTTTATACAGAAAAACAAAATTTTATGTAACTTCAATAGAGAAAAATAAATCTTTATTTTCTTTCCAAAGACATATGTTCAGCAAATTTTCTCTTGTTAAGATAACTTTAATCAAGAGATAACATATCTATAATAAGTAATTAAAACGTATTCTTAAACACCCAAGAGCAACTGGAAGTCTTAGAGACTGTAAATAATAAGGCATTTCATAAATATATAAAAAAAGAGATTTGTTGGAAGGAACATAAAATATATTAAAGGAAGACTAAATGGATTGGACTTGAAACCGATCCATTTAGTTCATCCCTTGAGCATAATGATCATGCTCTCACTCAGCTGGAAAAATAATTTAGGACATATAAAATAAAATTGTAAAGTCTATCATATTATGTGAAAATAAGAACATCTGTTAGAATCTTTAAAGTTAGAGATCTTGCCTATGCGCATTAAGGCTTTGGAAAGATTTGATTCTGATGGCTGTTTAAAAGTCACAGATTTTGGAAGATACTTCTTCCAGTCATACAAGTAACTGAATTGTAGAACCAAAAAAAAAAAAAAAAAAAAAAAAGAAAAAAAAGGAAAGGCATGGAAAAGAAAGGAACAGAAAAGAAGAAAAGAAAGAAAAAGAAAAAAGAGAAGAAAAGAAAAACTGATATGCACACAGAGCCTTTTCCATTATGATGATTGCTATGTGATAATGATTAATTATTATCCTCAATATCCCATGAAATACTTAGAAATACACATGTCACATTAATGCAAAACATCAAGGAAAAGAAAGAGATACATGATAGAAAGTTGCCTCCTTTGTGATTATGGGAAATAGGTAGGAATATAGGACGGGCAAAGCAATAAAAATGGTGGGTTCTAGTATTTTATGATCTTCACTTGTGACTTCTGGCAAGGGAACAAATGTGGTTGACTCCAGATTATAATGAAAAATGCACTCTGTGTAGTCAGACAACCAATCAAAGAACATAGGAGAGAGGCCAGAAATTAGATTGCACACATACGTGCACCCCTATTTATCACCTTAGGAGAGCAACTAAATTTTTTCCCCTAAATTACTTCCTCTTCTCATACATGTACTTATAGGCAGAATCAAGATTTGGGAAAAGGTATGAATAATCCTCTTGAGTGAAAGGGAAAATCAGAATATTTTTTAGGATGTGAAGGGAAACTAAATGCTCATGGCAAAACATCAGAGTTTAAGAAGTCCATAAAAATCTCCTGAAATGGTAAAAGCTTTAGCTTTCACAGTAATCAGAAGAAACCTTTCTACATTCTTTGTTACAAAAGCACATCTTTTAGAGCTTGCTTGTCAGCAAATGAAAAGAACGTGTGGAAATGAAAAGAACGGTGTACAATGCTGGGGACCTGAGAACTGAACTCTCTCACTGCCCGCTGCCTGACCATGTCCCTTTAAGGAACACTGTGTCTTTCCGAACCTGGAACCCACCAGAGGAGGGCTTAGTCACCTGGACCTCAGTTAATTGGCTTGCCCAATGTGAAAACCCCATTTCTCCTCCAAACCACAAGACATTACATTTATTCACTCTGCCCCATCAGATTTATAGTATTTCTCGAAAGCTTCTCGTCTAGCAGGCTGTGGTTCTTCCTCATGAGCTAAGGTTTGCTGCCTTTCACTCCTCCTAGTGATGAGAAATATGCTCTGGAGTGCCAAAATACAAGGGCTAAAAATCTTTTTTTAAGCCATTGAAACTGGAGGGATTTCACTCATAATATTTTCCTATCCTGCTTTTTGCCATAAAGTTTTACCAAGAACTAATAGGATGATTAAAATGTTCAGGTAAATATTTCCTGTCAGATTTATAAGAAACTGGTTTTTTAAAATGAGTATTTGATACTCAATCATGAGACAATGTTTAATTCCAAGTTTCAAGAAATCTGACTATCTTTAAGATTGTGATAAGATTTGTAAATTCTGTCAATATTAGCTTCAAAGGAACTCCTTTTCAATTTTTGACTTTGAACGGATAAATATATTTTACATTCTCTTCAATTTGTTTACAAAGATTTATTGATCCAATATAATAATTAGGACTAGAAAGACAAAAGAAGCAGTGTTTCTAATCTTCCATATGATTGATGCATGAATTTAAATACTATAAGAATTAACAGAAGAGAATAATTCTAACTAATGTAATATGACTAATATGAAAACATAAAAGAGGAAGTACATTTTTAAGTATTCCTTAGAAGAAAAATATTATTTATCTAAACTGCCACTTAAATTTCGCAACAGAAAACCTGCTTTTACAAGTTATTTGCCTTGACAATATACATTAATGAATCACTCAAGAAATTCCCAAAATTTTAACTAGTGTTTGCTGGTAGCTTTGCAGAACTGACTGTTCCATTCATGGAGCCCTAAGAGCAAGACATAAAGGAGTGGACATAGATAGATGAAGAGACCAGGACTGAAAGGAAATGACTTTGCAAAGTTAGAGTCAGCCTGAGGTTTTAAAGCCTCTCTAGGGTGGCCTAACTCTCAAAGTTCACTTACTGGAACACAGAATGATGTAAAGGCCAATATCCTTTAGGTATGCGATTACGCTTAAGTTCCTTTACCACTATCTGATTTTTATTGAAACGAATTCCAGAAAGATGCAGCTGTCCTTGAACATTTCCCAGCATCTTAAATGTAACAACAAATATTTGTATTTTGATCATTTTAACCATAATGACAATTCTTAAGGAAGAAATATTATCACAAACATTGAAGATATCCAATAATGTAACAAGATCTGATATAACAAGCTTCGCCAAACTTTACATGTTGTAAACCTACTCTTCTACTTGAGAAAAAGTGAGCCTACTGTTGTATGTACTTTGGAGTAATTTCTGTCATTTGGTACAAAATGATTCTACTGTTCATATAAGGAAATATATGCATTGTTTATATAAACAGTCTGTATCCTTAAGTCACTACAATCTTTAATTCTGATAAAAGCACTGAATAAAGAGCTTTATACTATAGCCTTTTAAACTTTATTCCCCCAAATGCCTTTTAGTATAATTTTCTAATGAGGACCTACTGTAATTAAAAATTTGAAAACAAAGATTTATGAAATCAAATTACATAAGCAATAAACTTAGGGAAAATAGTGGCCTTAAGGGAGCATTAAAAATCATTTTCATTAGTTTCTTCAAAAGGAAAAATCACTGAAATTGTAGAAAACCAACATAAGAAATAAGATTTTCAATCACATGTTTAGTGATTACTATGTACTAGAAACCGTGCTAAACATTTAATAGTATTTAAATATCTTTGAAACAACCACAGGAAGTAGTTATTATTCTGATTTTATAAATGAGAAAAGTGAAACTCAGAACTGTTTACTTCTCATTCACTCATGTATTCAGCAAATAGTTATTGAATGTCTGCTTCTTTGACTATCTCGTTCAGTGAACAAAGACATGCATAATCCCTAAGGTCATGGCCTTTGCAGTCTAGCAGGGTAGATCGACCATAAAAATAAACACCTTTTCTAGGCCTTGGTAAGGATTAAGAGGAAATTTTAGGCAGAGTAAAGAATAGTGGTTAATAACAGAAAAGTCGATGTTGCTATATTTAACATGTGATTGGGGGTGACAGCTCTAATGTACTCATATCCCAGTAAAGATTTGAGTCAAGTGAAGAAGAGAACCATGGCTCTAATTAAGTAAGAGCATTTCGGATAGAAGAAAAAGCAAGGGCAAAGCCGCTATCAGCAGATCACTCAGAGTGACTCGGTTTGTAAATGAGGGAGCCAAAGTTCTAACCCTTTCCTTAAGAAATTTGGAATCTGCATTCTTACCAGCTACAGAATAGCACTCTCTGGAAAGTTAACATCTTCTCAGAGACATGAACTAAGGCATTGTATATTATGAAAGCATATTATAATATAATGTATGGTTGGCTATGACATAGTGTAACAGTGCATATCCAGCTATGTGTTTATTTTGTATTATAAGTCTTTATTTCTTATAATTCACATTCTGTCTTAGGAAATGGCTTAAAGTTATAATTTCGTGTTTCTATGCATGGGTACACTAGAGCTACATGCTGCTCTAAAAAATCCCAATATTTGATTATTAAAATTTACAAAATAAAAAAATGACATTTTTTTCATCTTGAAAAATTGTTTAAATTACAATTTTCAGAAAATGTTCACTCCTATAGTGCATTTATCTTTATTTTTGGTCACTAATTGGGTTTTTGGACCCAATTTCAATGTGTGTATGTGTGAGGTGGGTTTTCCCACACATTCAACAAGCTGTTGAAATAATCGCCAGCCCACCACTGTCCCTACATTGACACATGTTCACCAACAGAATGGATGAAACCCATTCTTTTTTGAATTTTTATGGAGGCTTCACACGTAGGCATGATTGAGTCAATCACTGGCCATTGCTAATTGATCTCCAGGCTCTTCCCCTCCACAGAGATCAGGGGTTTGGACTAAAAGTTCCAATCCTCTAATGACAAGGTTGGCTCCTCTAGAAAGCATCCCCTATCCTCAAGTGCCTTCCAAAAGCCACCTTATTAACCTAAAAAAAGAGACAGCTTTATCACTCTCAACACTTAGAAAATTCCAAGGGTTTTGGAACTGTAAGCCAAGAACTTTGGACAATGACCAAAATATCATATAAGCGAAATATATGTTTGATCATCCCAATGACCAAATATATATTTTTTCTCATAAACCATTATATTGCATGTACCATACTATTATATTTTTAAGGTAAAATGTAGAAGGTGAGGAATTAAAAAAATTTCTTCCACCTGAATGCTTGCCACTAATTTCTCTCTCAAAGTGCTCATTTTAACAGATTATCACATGTCTTATCAAATACCTTATAGAAGATGTTGATAAATACCAGATTCTAAATTGGTCTAAAAAATACTGTTTTAGATTCTCTTCCACAGTGGAATTTGTCTGGTTTCCTGTGATCCCACCAACACTGGCTTATTTCAGGCATTTCAAGTTTTAACAATTAAAAAGCAAAAGTAATAGTTTATGTTCTTTTCCCTTTGCAATTCATTATTAATGAGGTTAAGCATTTTTCATAAATATATCAGTTAATTTTATTTCTTTTTCATTAAATTGCCTATTCAAAATCATTGCTTATTTTTCTACTGAGTTGTTCACTTCCTTAAACTTAGATGTGTGTACACACATACCCTTGTATATGCATGCCTATATATAATATTAATACTTCAGCTTATTGCCCGGTGCTTCATTTCTTCATGACGTCTTGTATGATGGACATGACGTTCATAAGACGCTCCATATAAACAATAATCTTTACATGAGGATATTCAGTTTCCTCTCTTGAAAAATAATCTCGTTTTCAACACGTGTGGCATTTTAGAACACTTGTGGTATCTAATCATACGGTGTGACTAATTGTTGGTAAAAGCTCTCTCCTACAAGCTCATTTTATGCAGTGTTTGCATCACAGCAACTATAACAGCACTTATTGGTTGCTCAATTGGATTTTAAACTAACACGCTGTGCATTGTAAGGTAGACGATACAGCTGCCTAGATTTCTCTGTGTATTAGCACTTCCTCTATCAGTTGATATTCTTGTTCTAATTAAATCTTCTGATGTGAGGAGTACTTATTAGTTCTAGTTAACTTATTGAGGGACAGATATGAGAGAGAAAACAATGTTTCTGTCCAGAGGAGGAAAGTAAATAAATTAGTCAATTTAGGTCATGATTAAATGGACACAAGCTATTCATTCATTTATGTGTCCTAAAAATCAATGATTTTAATGGGGCCACTGAAATGAGTCAGATGGCCTGTACTAAGATAAATTTATTACTACATTTTGGATATTGCTGTAGGACACAGACTATCTTTAGTGTCCTCTTTGAATCCGAAAGTTGTAAACATTAATTTAATGATAAATTTCTAAAATAAAAAAGGGTTCAGTTCTAATATTAGATAATTCTCATATTTTGTCCCTTCTGCTCTCTTTGCTTCTCTCTATCCCACTGACTTCAAGTCTTTTTCATTTTGGCAGAAAGATCTAAACTTGGGATGATGAATAAATGATATGGGACTTGAATAATTTTCTAATTGTTTTATTATTTAAAGATAATGTAAATTACTATATAGAAGCTATGGTTATACATAAGCAAAATAAAGAATTAGAAAGGGTAATATCTAAGTTTCCTACCATTTCAGCCATTCTCTGAATCATAAAGCATTCGAAAATGTTAAAAAGAAAGTAATGAACTTGGCAACAATTAGCATAATGATTAGGAGCATAAGCTATGAAATTAAACATCTAAGTTACATCACATATTTAGCTCATATAAACTGAGCAACAATGGACAAGTGCATTTAATTTATTAGTAGAAAGTTCTTAGTAAATCTTTATAATAATTTAATGTCTATAGTCACATTCTATCATTTCTGATATCAGTAATGTATGTATTCTCTCTTTTATCTTAATAAGTAGCTATTTATCTATTTTCTAATGCATTTCAAAGAACTAGTTTTCATTTTATTGGCTTTTCTATTCTTTTTCATTTATTCTTTTATTGACTGTAATCTTATTTTTAATTTCTTTCCTCCCATCTTACATTAGATATATTTTGGCTTTCAGTTTCTAGTGTCTTAGGATGGCAAATTAGATGATTGACCTTAGACTTTGCTTTATATAATATAAATGTTTAAAGCTAAATATTTGTTGCAAAGTACTGCAACCCATAATTTTTAATAAGTTGCATTTTAATTTTCATTTGGTTCAAAATATATTAACATTCCCCACGCTATTTCTTCTTTCTATTTTATTTAGAAGTGTTATTTATCGCTCCCCAGTTTTATTGAAATATTATTGATATACAAGCACTGCATATCAATAATATTTCAAGTGTAGAGCATAATAATATAGAAGTGTTATTTAATATCCAAATAACTTGAGGTTTTTCCAAATATCTTTATTTAATTATTTTTATTTCATTGTGGTCAGAGAACCTGTTTTGTGCAATATTGAACTTTTAAATTAGTTGAAAGTTATTTTATTACCCTGATTATTGTCTATCTTGGCGAACATACCATGTGGATTTGAAAAGTATTTATTCTGAAATCATCGTATGGAGCATTCTGTAAATCCCCATTAATCCCAGCAGTTTAATGGTGCTGAGCATTCCATATCTATGTTGTCTATACATTCTATCAGTTGCTGAGGAGTGTTGAGGTCTCCACCTAAAATCATGGATTTGTTTATTGTGTGTTTATCTCTGTCATTTTTCACTTGATGTATTTTAAACTCTGCTATTAAGTTCGTAAATAAACATTTAGGACTATTATATCTTCTTGATTAATAATTAACTTATTACGATGAAATTTCCCTCAATATCTATGATAATAGTATGTTTTGAGTCTGTTTTTCCAGCTATTAATATAACTATATGGATTTATTATGACTAATTTTAAATACCATATTTTTCTTTTTATTATAATCTATCTTGGTCTCTAAATTTAAAGGGAGCTCTTTTAGACAGTGTGTAGTTGGATTTTGCTTTTTAATCTAGTTTGAAAAAGTCTATCTTTTAATTGGAGTGTTTAGTCCATTTATACTTAATGTTAAGTATCATACTGTTGGATTTCAATACACCATCTGTTTATTTGTATTCTCTCTGATTGATTTTCCTTTATTCCTGTCTTTTCTTGTCTTCTTTGGATTTATATTGAGTATGTTCTAATATTCTATTTAATCTTCAATATTGCCTATTAAAAGCCTTCTGTTTTAATTTTTAGTGGATGCTGTCATGTGAATAATATGCATTTCATCACATCATACTCTATCTTCAAATAATAACATAGCTCTTCACATATAATATAAATACTATACATTATTGTACCTCCATTTACCCCCTCACACCTTTGTATGATTTTTATATTACGTTTTAGTTTACACATGATATAAATACATACGTCGTTATTATTTTGCTTTAAACTTTCATTTATCTTTTAAATAAATTTTAAAATAAGAAAAATCTTTTTTATCCTTCCACACAAACTTGCTATTTCTGGAGCTATTTTTTCCAAGATTCCATCTGGTGTTATTTTCTTCTGTATGAAGAACTTCCTTTTGCATTTTCCATAGTGCAGATCTGTTGGCACCAAATTTTCTTATAGTTTCATCAAAAAAGCTTGGATTGACTGCAGTTGTTCTTTAGTAGCTCCCCCCAAAGAAAACCTTGAATGTTCAAAACTATTCAACTATAGCATTTGTTTTTGAGAAATATTAAGTTTGTCCTCGGCTCACACTTTAATTTGTTAACAATCTTATAACTATCACACCATTTGTTATCTGTTCTTGAATTTTACTACGGAGTTTTCAGAGCCTGATTTTTTTCTCTCCTTTTAAATGTGGCTTGATAATTTTGCTTGGTTGTCCATTAGACTTTTCATTTTAATTCTGAAGCTCTGTCGGTAATTTAAATAATGCGTAGCCCAGTGTTCACAAGTTGGGATCAATTTTTCCTGAAATACTGGATGCTTTTCTGTGGTATTTCAAGGCATCTTTTATTTTAGAAAATGTTCCTGAATGAAAAATATTTGTTTTTTATAATAGTTGAACTTAATTTCAGGAATTCCAATTATACATCCATTGAATCAACTTTGTGATTTATATCTATAATTTCCTGTCAAATTTAAAAGGAAAAATTTATTTCCAACACATTTTATTTACTTTTGTCTTTTTTAGCTTATATATTTCTTATCGTGCTTTCCTTAACGCCTTTTCATCTGTGATCACTCCAATTTTACTTTATTTCTGTGATAATTTTTCTTTTTTTCATACTACTTTTCTGAGTTCTGCTAGCTCAAATTCAACTACTTCTGCTGTCTTCTAACTCTTTCATGAATTCTTGCATTTTTACTTGTGTTTTTATATTTTAGAATTGATTACTTTCTATTTCATGGGGGAAAAAATGTAATTTCAATTGTCTTTTCCTACATGGCAACATGTCGTTCTTTATCTGTTAATTCACTCTTTCACTCTTTTCCTTATTAATAAAATATTTTTATATAGATGTTTACCAACTCCTTTTACTTTTCATTACTAAATGGACAGGGTTTCTAGATCGGCTAGTTGTTGGAGTTTCTTGTGATAGAGTAAGGAGCAGAAAATGTTAATGATCTCTTCCTCTTTCTCTTCAGAGACAGGCTGGATTCTAAAAATAGAACTTGCACGGCATCACCTCTTCTGTATTTGTAAAATATACTGGCTCGAAGGATGTTTCTATTATTCACTCCACTTCCCACACCCACTTCATTGACACGTCATATACTTTTTACACTGTGCTGTTTCACCTTCAGTAAATATATCAGAAATCTCTTGATACTGTTTTTCTCCCTCAGCTCTCCCTACTGTATGTCTCCTGTAGAGACTCAACTGACTCTTGCAGTCTTGCCATTAATTTTGAATTTATTTCTAGTTTTGTCAACATTTAAAATGGCGTATTTTTTGTTATTTTTTCCCTTAAATTTCCAGGAGCACAAGGGAGAAATGCGACCTTAAACATTCACGTTCATATTAGAATTATCCCTTTAAAATTTTTTATCGCCATGTGACTTTATTTATTTTATTCTATTACAAAATAAAAAAATTGATAAAATGTATAAACTCAAAAATGCTGCAACTCTCCACTGTATTTTCACTGACTTTTTTACCCTTTGACCTTTTATTTTATGCATTTTGGGAAAAAGTCTCCATCCACTGAATACAGTGGCAATAAAATCCCAACAGCTTACAGCACTGATTTAACTACTAAGTCCAAAGTCCACCAGCAATCACGTGGTCTTCTTCTATTGCAGTATTTTTCTTAGTCGGATTTAGAGATGAAATATAAAGTGTTAGTATAAAGTTATGTGAGTTTTTTCGTTTTAAGTTCTCCACTGGACATTTACACCCATTTGAGTTATCAGCATACAGATGCCCACTGAACGCCAAATATTTTAGAAGTCTCATTTTTATTTCAGAAATATTTGAAGATAAGGAGCTATGTGAGACATAATGTAGTAAGGAGCTGTGGACATCATTTCACATAGCAGGATATAATATATATTTTGGTGACCTTGCTTCAAAGCCCCTATGTGGGAATAATTGATTGACTAGTGTCAATTCTAATTGCCATAAACAAATTCGGCCTAATTTAAAGATAATTAAAAATATCTGCACTAACATACTTTAAGTCTTATAATAACATCTTACTTTGTCTTCTTTCCATACATGCATATTCATATATCCCCTCTAAAAGCATATATCCCATTGAAGGCATATTTCAACTTAAATTTGTCTTTATGCATGAGATTTGACAGATACAGCAATAACTGTCTCATAAATTTTGCCCAGTGATTGGATGCATCTTGTTTCCATGATGATTAACACAGAACCCAACTGCCAGCCTATTAAATATAACTTACATTCAGTTACTGGAGCTGGAGCCATATTTTAGTTAACTGTAGTTCTTCCAGAAAGAACTGAAATGTGGTAGTCCCTGGTAAGACTTAGTTTATTGAAACAATTAATGATAGTATTTTTTTTTCTTTTTCCCATATTTACCTCACCTAATCACTGTGCATATCAATGTCTTCAGTTAGGATGGAACTTGATATGCAGCAAGGCTCAAAGATTAATGACCAAGATAAGTGAATGGCAATGACCTTCATTTTTCACCTACCTGAGATCCCTTGTCCACCAGCTTTTCTGTTTTCTTCATGGCAAAACATTGAGGTAGTTGTGTTTTTTATTTGCAAGTTACTTTTGGCATGAAAATATATGCAAGAACTTTAAATGCATATTGGTAAGTGAAAGAAGCCAATCTGAAAAGGCTGCCTACTGTAAGATTCCAAATATATGACATTTTAGAAAAGACAAAACTATGAAGACAGTAAAAAGATCAGTGGAGAGAGAGGGAGAGAGACATGAACAGACAAGGCAAAGAGGATTTTTAGGGCAGTAAAACTATTGTGTATCATACTATAATGGTGGGTACATGTCATGATACATTTGTCAATACTCATATAATGTACAACACAAAGAGTGAAGGCTAATGTAATAATAATATATCAACATTTACTCATCAGTTATAGCAAATGTAATACATTAATGCAAATTATTAGTTGTAGCTTTAAGTTCAAAGCAAAATCGAGTAGAAGGTACAAAGATTTCCCATATACCCCTGTCTCCACAAAGATTTCCCTGTCTCCACAATGCCTTCCTCATTATCAATATCCTCCCCCAGGGTACTATGTACATTTATTACAGTTGATGAACCTACATTGACACATCATAATTACCCAAAGTCCAAATTTACATCAAGGTTCACTCTTGGTGTTGTACATTCTAAGGACTTTGACAAATTTCTAATGACGTGTAAACACCATTATAGTATCATACAGAGTAGTTTCACGCTGTAAAAATCTATGCGGCACCTATTTATCTACCCTATTCTCCAATGCCTGATCAACACTGATCTTTTTACTGTCTACATAGTTTTATGATTTCTAGAATGTCATGTAGTAGAAATCACACATGCATCCTTTTTAGATTGGCTTCTTTAACTTAGTAAATATGTTTCCTTCAGATCTTTTCACGGCTCATTGGCCCATTTCTTTTTAGTCCTAAATAATATTCCACTGTCTAGATGCACAACATGTTATCAATTCACATACTCAAGGACATCTTGGTTGCTTCCAAGTTTTGGTAGTTATGAATAAAGCTGCTGTAAACATCCATGTGTAGGTTTTTGGGTTGACATACGTTTTCAACTCCTTTGAAAAAAACCAAAGAGCATGTTTCCTGAATCACAGGGTAAGAGCATGTTTGGTTTTGTAAGAAACTCCCCAGTTGTCTTCCAAAGCGGCTGCATCATTTTTCATTCCCACCAGCAATTAACAAGAGTTCCTGTCACTCCATATCCTCACAGTATTTGGTGTCGTCACTGCTTGGGATTTTAGTCATTTTAATAGCTGCGTAGTAGCATCTTACTGCTGCTTCGTTTTGTAAATTTCCTAATGACGTATGATGTTGAATATCTTTTAATACACTTAATTTCCATCTGTATGTCTCTTTGACAAAGTATTTGTTCACATCTTTCTTTTGTCCTTTTTTAAATTGAGTTGTTTGTTTTCTCGTTGTTAACTTTTTAAGAGTTCTTTATATGTTTAGATACTGTCCTTTAATAGATACGTGTTTTGCAAAGATTTTCTCTGAGTCTGTGGCTTGTCTTCTCATTCTCTTACAGTCTTTCATAGAGCAGAAGTTTTTAATTAAAAAAATTCATCTCAGAATTTCTTCCTATTTTGGTTTGTGCTTTTTATGTTGTATCTGAAAGTTTCCTCAAACTCAAGGTCATCTATATTTTCTCCTATATATCTTCTAAGAGTTTTATAGCTGTACATTGTATATTTGTCTGTGGTTTATTTCGAGTTCATTTTTGTAAAGCATATAAGGTCTGTGTCCAGATTTATTTATTTATCTAGTTGTTTATTTTGCATGTGGATATCCATTTTCCAGCACCATTTGTTCTAACAACACTTTTTTTTTCCTTCAAGTTACTTTTATCTTTTGTCAAAAATCAGTTGACTATATTTGTGTGTGGGGAGGGGTATTTCGCCAATGCAACACTGTCTGTAATTTTATAATAAATGTAGAAGTTGAAGAATGTCAATCCTCCCACTTTGTTCTTCTTCAAGATTGAGTTGACTATTGTGGATCTTTTGCCTTTCCATGTAAACTTTAAAGTCAGCTATTGCTATTCACAAAATAATTTGCTGGGATTTTGTTTGAAATTGTCGAATCTATAGATCAATTTGAGAAGAACTGACATCTTGACAATATTGAATCTTCCTATTCATATTATGTAATATGTCTCCATTTATTTGAATCTATAGTGGATCATTTTAAAAATATGAACTTTATTAAAGTAAGATTCGGAAAATTTTTAGTTATATAGTCAGTCTTTAAATATTTAGTTTAACATTTATTTTTATTATTTTATGAATATTCTATTGAATAATAGTTTTTAGTATGAGTCTGCTCCATTGTTTTGGTTTTATATTTTTGGACTTGTGTTAAATGTATGTTGATTTCTTTTTTTGCCTTTCTTTTGCATCTATTATTTTATCTGGAATCTACTTCCACTTTTATTCTTCTTAGTTTATTTAAAATTTTTAAAAGTTGTCTTTTATCTTACAAAAATGGTATACATTATATTTGCTCTTGTGCTCTTTCTAATTTTTGTCTTGAGTTTTGAAGTATTTTCTTTTCTCTTAATTTTTCCTGTTTTGTTTCTTCTTTTCTGAGCTCACTCTTTAGATTAAACTCTTCGTTTTGAGTTTTTTAAAAAATGTGAACTTATTTTTTAGTTTAAATGATGGAACAAATATTTAAAAATTACACATGCCTTCAGCCATTATTCAAGGACACTATGAACATGCTGGAAACTATGAATGAATAACAATTTGAAAAAAATCTGAATTATGTTATTCTTTCATAGTTTCCATTATTTTTTAAAATGTTTTTAACTAATTTTGAAATTTAGGTCATAATTTTTGCTTTGTGGTTTTATCTTTTTGAGGTGTTTTCATTATTTATTATGCCTGACATTTGTATATAGAATTTAATCGCAATTAGTTTTGTTAAAGATTTTAAGTGAAATAAGCTTTTCGGTATGTTTAGAAGGGAGGAAAGGAACAAGATAACTTTTCCACGTCTACTCCTTATTTTCTGAGGTCTGCCTTCTCTGATTCCTCCATCACTGTCATCTGTATCATCTGTTTCCTTTGTCCTGAATATTTTACATAGTGTTTTCCCTTCAATACTGGACTTTATTTTGGAAGAAAGCTTCAGATTGTTAGTTTAAAAGTGACCAGAGCCCAGACTACTTTCAGAACTAATTATGATCCCCTTGTATTCCATCTTCCAACTGGATTCTCCTGAAACCCTTCCTATTTTCAGCTGCTGTTCTCAAAGATGTCTGTGTGCCTAGTACAGGAGGTTTCTCATCTTGCATCCATTAGATACCTCTGCTTTGCCCTGCTTCCTCATGCACATATACCATAGCACATGAATCTTACAGCCACCTCGCTTTGTCCCTTCCAAGCCATATATCACCACTAGTTTTACTGTAGATGTCATCTTCGGGTTTTTTGATCTTGCTAGCCAACTTATTTTATCTTTTTTTTTTTTAATTGAAAGATTAAGAATTTTCAGAAATTATGCTGCTTTTGTCACTATCTACCCAGGATTTATCCATAGACTTTATATTATATTCTGAATGCTACATGGCTCAAACTATTTTGCACTCTTTTCTCAAGATATGGCATTTGTTCATTCACTCACTGAACAAATGGTGCCAGGAATTTCTTAGGCGCAGGATATTTAGAAAAGAACAAGATTCATAAAGCTTACATTCTATTTGTAGGAGATAAAAAACAAATGAAAGAAAAAAGAATGTCTATACAATAGGTCAGACAATGATAAGTGCTATGAAGAAAAAAATAATACTAGGTATGCAGAATTAAGAATATAGAGAGAAAGTGAGCTTGTTATTTTAATAAGGTAGGCGTGAAAACTCTCCTTGGTAGTTTGACATTTAAACAGAGACTTGAAAAAAGTGAGAAAAAGGATCTTTATCTTCTTGGGTGCACAATAAGTGAAAATTCCAGACAGAGGAAATAGCAAGCCAGAAGTCCCTGAGGCTAATAACGCATTCTTGAGGAACTGAAAAAAAGCAGAAAGTCCACTGTGGATGAGGGGTCATGTGTGAGAGTCAGAGTGTAGGAGAAAAAGCCATAATGTCAGCGTGTAAATCATGCAGGGTCTCGCAGGTCATTATACGAATCATTGGATTCTTTTCTGAGTGAAATGGGAAGCTACTGCAGAGCTTTCTGAAGGTTAATAACATGTTCTGGTTTATGTATTCAAAAAAGATTATTAATTCTTTGGAGAATACATTTATGAAAGCAAGGCAGGAAGTAATGTGGGCCAGTTGTCAATCCATAGCAATAATCTAAAAATGAGGTGAAAAATCTTGATTGAGGGTGGAAGGGAAAATAGAAGAGATAGTAAAAAGTGGTGAGAATCTAGATACATTTCTAAGGGAGCTAGTTTAAGTTTAATATGATGATCTTGATCTGAGAAAGCAGAACTAAAAGTTACACCTTCATACCCAAAACCCAAATGGAAGTCTTCAAGCAGACCAAATGAATGCCAGACTCACAATTAATAGGCCTCACTTTGATCTCCATTTGAAGAAATACTTCTCAATCACTCCAAAGTAAACTCCTCCTCCTGCCCCTTCTCCTCCTCCTCCTTCTCATCATCTTCAAATCTTTACCTTGCATCATTCAGAATAAGTTTAAGAGATAAATGAATAACTATCCCAGTGAGTCTTCTCATATAACATATCAACAATGCTTGTGAGCCTCTAATTTTCTTCTCAAAATGTTCTTTCTCCATTCTCAGCTCAAGCAGTTTCTCTTTCTTCCTCTTCCTGTTTTCCTTTCCCTCAACTGTACTATGCGAATAGACGCGCCTTCTTTCATTAAGTGCTTTTCTCCTGTTTCTAGCTCTTCTACCTCATGCTTCCTCTCTGTCTGCTGATGAGGCAGGCATTTCTGCGGCAGACAGGGGAGCACATGCTCAGAAGTGGGGCCCATAGTTGGAGAAACGGAACAGGGGAGAGACACACAGAGACACACAATGAGGGGAAACAAAGGAAGCAAACCACTTTCCTTCAGCCAGTGGCTGGAGTTATAGTGGGGACATTACACGTTAATCATCTCCTTTCTTTCTTTCCTTTTTAATTTACCATGTCACATTGTTTCGACATGGCATGACGAAATAATTTGTGACAGTCTAATGACTTGTGGAATGAGAAG